>NW_026623233.1:6811296-6889586 GCF_030028575.1 Malurus melanocephalus | reverse complement strand
TCTTTCTTGTTCTCTTTCTCTCTTTCTTTTCTTTCTTTCTTAATATTAGATGATAAGAATGTTTTGTTGTGCTGCCACTACTGACTGCACTTTATCAAAAGTCTCTGAAACAGGACACACAAGACAGACTCCCATTCTTCCTTTCACTGGACAACAAAGTCACACGCTTTTCTGCTTGCTTCTCTGTGGACACAGGCATGCATGGAAGCCTTTTGTATAGCAATCCAGCTTCAGAGGGAGAGACAAAGAAACCACCTGCCTGCAAAAAGGTGATTAGGGCACTCTTGGAAGGCAATTACAGCTTGTGGAAAACTTTAGCAAACACATTTTTTTTAGGAGTTGAATTCTCAGAATGTCATGCTTTTGATCTATGCAGAAGGCAGTAAAACAGCTAAGATAAACCACCCAAGCAAGGAAGACGTACCTTTCCTTGGGATGCGGGAAGGGAAATAGGAATCTGGCCCTGGAGGACCCATCTCACCAGGCTCCCCCTGTTAACACAAGTTGAAGTATCACACCCAAGCACATTATTCTACAGAATTTATTTCTAAATAGAAATGTGTGCCTATGAAACACAAATACCCAAACTGCCAAAGGTACTGACAGGACATTTAAGAAACCTCAAAGATTTCAAGTTAACAAACCACATACCCAGCTCTGCAATGATGACAGACAKTTGCTACTACATGGTGACAGAAAAGAAAGCAAAATGACATCTGGCTTATTGCTTCTAGCAAATGAAAGTAAAGCAGTACCTTGCCTCCTCTAGGGCCATAGCCACCAGGTGGACCATCCAATCCTTGAAAACCCTGTAATACACATAGAAATTATTGACTTCTCCTTTACCAGAGAGAGACTAAAATTATTTGGTCTGTATCAATTCCTGTAACACCAAAAGGATTCCTTATGTTTTGAAGTTCCACCTCTTGGACCAAGCCTAACTCTTGCCAGAGGCCAGAGGGACCTGCTGTGCTGYAGACTGTCACCCCTGGCAGTGGTGCAGATGGCAGGAGCACCCTACTCTCCCACCCCTGGGCGTGCCATATCCCAGAGAAAATTCTCCATCCTTACCCTAGAAAATGCTAGAATAGTTAAGATCTTGTGCACTCCATTCTTTTAAAAGGTTTGAAATCCAAAGCATGTGGATTAAAACGTTTATGGTAAAACATGTTATATCCTATCCCACRAGAGTGTATTTCAGCTGATGGTGTGAGCAGAGAAAAGTGCAGATTTCAGAGATGCTGATACAGATGAGATCAGCTCTTCTGTGTGCTTCACTCAGCTCTCTGACAACTTTTGTTCTCTACAGAAAATGTTTATATGTACTCTGGAAAGAGACTGGTGCTAAAAAGGCATGCTTTTAATAGAATACAGTGGCCAGATCAACAACTGATGTCAATTAACACAGTCTTGCTGAAACCAGTAGTTTTGTATAATTCACACTTATAATTAGCACCAGTAGTTTTGTATAATTCACACTTAGATTATTAGTCACATTTTTAAAATTCAGCACCTTCCAAGTTTCACAGTGGGTACAACTCTTCCCCAGAACTTGAGTGTTAATAACCAGCTCTGTAAGTCACTTTTGAAGCRATTCTGAAGCACTACAAGTACTTCAGCTCTCAACAAGATGCTGCAAACTCGACCACATTTTTCAAAGATTTTTCCATAATGCTAACTGTACATCACACYATTGGAAAAGGAGACTCTTGGTTATCAGGTGTAAAATCTCTTTACACTAGGTGGAGCTGGTGGTCTAAAAGCAAAGCCAGCAGTTTCCTACCTAAATGCAACTTCATCTGTGTGCTGGCAGGACTTAACCATCCTTCTTTATTTCTTAAGGATCAAATCACTCAAAAATCAACAAAAAGGAGTTGGTTGTGAATGACACATAGAGTAGGGTGTCTCCTCTCACACACACATTATACAGTGGTAGTCCATCCAAACCAATGTCCCTTCTGCTGAAATTGTGGCCAAGATTCATCCTCAAAAAGGGGCAGCCACTGTTCACATCTGACTGGAGCATGAACCCGTGTTAAGGTCAACCAGTGGGCTTCAATGGGTTTTGCATCAGCCTCTCCATGTCTGTGTTASTAACAGCAATTCCTTCCACACCACCAGCACTGAATAGCTGTGCAAGTGTTATTTTTCAGATTTCGTGTACTTTCATGTCCCATGTGTTTCATGTTATTATTGTTATGCCTTGGTGGCAGGACAAATCTTTAAACAACTAAAGATGGCAAAGCATGGAAAAATCATGCATCCCACAGCTATTTACCTCATGGAAGTGATTTCTAATGCTGACTGAAGAAGCCTTTTTCTGAGACCAAACAGAAAGTCTCTGTCTGACAGAATGCTATTTTAAATATTTGGGTGTGTTTCCATGGGGACAGAGATTTAACTGGTATATTTATCAGTTTCCATCTCTTCTCCTTTTGTGATATCCAASATAACCATACATCTCAGCCACATCTGCAGAAAGCTATTCAAAAAAGTTTCTGCTTGTAGGAAGAAAATTACAGMCATCATAATCACAGTAATGGGAAGAATGAAAGTGACACCTCCTGGTACAGCTCTCAAAAGATGCTCATGGTTTAAGCAAAACCAGACTTTAATTACAGGGYAATTTCTTTTTCTCACCGATGAGGAAAATAATGAACCCAGAATTACAATGAYGGATGAATCCAGATGATATTTGTTAGACAATGGCTGGTGTAATTGCAGGCAGAATTTGTCCTTTACAGTTTACTTCTCAGACAGATTGACTTCATATGTGTTAGAAACCACAGTCTTGTATGAAATACTCACTCTTTCTCCACTGAGTCCTGGAAAGCCAGTGATGCCAGGCAGTCCCTATGAAGACACAATAAAATTAACAATACARAATTACACCCTAACATCCTCACATCTAAAACCCATTATTATTTATTAGATAAAATAAACCTAACTGCTTGAAACTTTAACAGTCAGACTTCAGGTATGTTTTCAATTGGATTTTYGTATGGTGCTAACAGAACAGGTCTGAAATCTAATCTGGTATTTGAKTTTTTCCTCTCTTAATCAATACATTGTGAATTGACCATAAATATTTTAGAGATGTCTGAGATTTTTGTTTAAAATGTATTATTCTCAGGACTGTTCTCACTCTATTGAAGCAGTTCAGAAACACTGCCCGAAATCAAGCATTCATAGAATCTACAGCATAGCATTTGGATTAACTTTTGTTTGAGGAGTCCCAAGTAAGTGGAGTCAAACTCCTGTTTGTTCCCATGGTCTGCAGACAGCTCAGATGGAAACAGTGAAGCACRGGCYGTGCTGAGGACAGGGCAGCAGCTGKWGTTTGTGAGCACAGCTTTGGTTAAGAGATACACAAGGCTTTCCAGGGGTGGCTCAGGCATACCTTGCCATTTTCTTTGGCATATCTGTGAATCCACAGGCACATCTGGGAGTCCTGTGGGGCCTCCTCCTGCCCCCATTTCAAAATGGCATTTCTGCTTTCCCGTGTCAGTTCTGAGCTGTCCAAACCTACTGATCTGAAGTGTAATTTCTATAAAGTCTTTATCTGTGTTTTGTTCCAGAAGGCAAACTCTCAGCTCAGATCCACACATTCAGCTGAGTGAAATCTACCTTTAATATAAGTGACTTACCCTTTGTCCTGGGTAGCCCATCACCCCTTCTTCACCTTTTTCAAGAGGAAAGAGAAGTACACCCTAGGAAACATTGCACTGTCAGTTCAAAATATTCATTATGTGCAAAAAAATTGCAACACTGATTTATAGAAGCTAAACAGGAAGAAAGCATCATTGTAACATAAGGAWAATCTAATAATAGCTGCATGTGAAAGGACTGTTGTCCTTAAAATTAAGTGCAAAATGCTTGCTTTGTTACAATAGCAGGAGCAGGCCATTAGAGAAAGGACAGTGCCTCCTATCATCTCCTTTATTTCTTCTGTGTCTGCAGCTCTGAAGAACAGCCAAAGCAATTATTCAGCTATACAACCAATTAAGCAACCCAGCTTATGCCCAAACTTTAGCTTAAGAGAGCAATTTGGCAAACACAGGGATGCTGCTATCCATCCCACTATACAAAAAAAAAGTGGGGGGGGGGGGAGAAATCCATATCCCCTTTTGCTGCATCAGCATATAATTCACAGTTTTCCTAATGAGTAAAAAAAAAATCCTACGTGTGTAAAATCTGACCAGCAGCTGAAGAACCAGCTAACAACTGCACAGAGGGCATCAGGGCTCACACTGTGACCTTCTCCCATAACCTTGTGGAGCTGCTGACCAGACCATCTGAGAAAATAAAGCTCTGCAAAATGCTCACTGAGGCATCCCTGCTTGGTAAAGAYTGTGTTTTAAACCCCTCTGGGAAGTCAAAAGGAACCACTCAATGGCAAAGCTGTTTAGTCAGTCTAGAGGTTGTCTGTGAGTTATAACTAAACCATGTTCAGTCAAGCTGGGTTGACAGCTTTACACAATACAGCAACACATGGGATTACTGCCCACTTGCTCAACAGATCTAAAGATCCATGAGACAAAAAGTCTGTATGTGTTGGAAAGTAGACTCAAAAGGATTAAAAAAAATTCCATATAATCTTATTTAATGAAATAAAGTGAAATTTTAAAACATAGATCAGAAGAATAAGTGAAAAGACTTATTAATAGCTAAAACTAAAATTAAAAATGTGTGAGGGAGAATCTTATTTCAGTAAACCAATAAGAGAACAACTGATTATATTGTAGAGTTATTACACATCAAGTTGTTCAGTTTCTCTGAAGCATTAGAACTGGTGTCTCTGCTTATAACACATCTATTTCGCATCACTTCACTGAAGAGTGCACAAGTATTAATGCCAATATTATTATTTGTCTTTGTTCTTTTCCACATGACTTACTGGAATTCCAGTTTCCCCTCTTGGTCCAGGGTCTCCTCTTTCACCCTAACAATAAAGAAAAAGTATTCAGATAGGTTTGGCATTCCCATTTACATTTCAATAACATTTATACAACACAAAAATACTGATATTTATCAGGAGGAAAACCACCACTCTTGTGCTGTTCTTTATTCATACACTTTTCATATAAAACACATGCTTTCATAAGAAGTTTTTGAAGTTCCTTTTAAAAATAATATTTGATAATTTTTTCTGAAAATGTCACTAGGAATAAGAATGCCCAGCTGTTTCCAGGCTTGTTCATGCTTGTTTGGGTGGTGAGTGCCTAAGTAATGCCTGTGAATAAATGAACAAYCTCCCATTTTTATCTGCTGATTATCTACGAATTATTTGATCATTTTCCTGTTAGGGTAAGACAAATCTTAGCCTAAAGTCCACTTTCTGTATTGATGACACCTCCACTGAATATAACAGCTCTCCAGGTAAGCAGCTCCCAAGTGGGTGCTTAGTCACAGAAAACCCAGCATGTATGTTAGCTAAAATAGACTGCTGAGTATTAGAGGTGTTTTTAGATCTTCCAGTAGCAGTTTACTCAATTTATTGCAGAAATTGTACAAGCCACGTAAACCTTCTAACTTCAAATATGGGATGAAAATTTACTGTTCTGGAGGTTGGTGTCTCATACAAAATATACACCTAAAGGGTATGAGTACCTCTGCTCCCAGCAAGAAGCAATGGAWGAGAATAAACTGCATCTCAGTGGTGGGGATTTCTCCAATATGTATGAATAAGCTTMACTCTAAGTATATAAATATCTGCATCACAGAGATAAGTTATGAAAACAAAAACAATAATGGTTTCTCAGCAGGCATTTCTGCTTGAAAATGAGATGTGGGTGATGGCCAGTAGCTGCATGCTTAAAAAAATTCAAGTTTGCCAAAGGCACCTCTAGACTTGAGAAGTATTTTCTGAATTATTTTAGCCATCATAGTTTCAACAAAAAACTTTATAATCCAAGTTTGTGAAAGTAGCAGATTATTCTTTTGATATACTGCAGTCTTCTAAGTTCTAGATGTTAAAGCAGGTTTGTATAATATTAGTTTTGGCACTGCAGAGCCCTTAGGTCCTTGTGTGTTTCAGAAAAATACCCCCTTATTTTACCTTGTGTTTGTCAGTGGGGACACCMATCAGTTCTCCTGTAGGAAGCCCAGGTGGACCCGGAGGACCTGGGGGGCCCTGCAGGAAAAGCAKGAAGGAACATTTATTAACAGCTGTAACATCTGGCCAAGCTGCTGATCAGCACAGGTCCAGGAAATGCAACAAAAGGAGCAACACGGATTTGCCCCTGCTAGGAGTATGGCTCTGAATCACATATAACCATACCAAATAAATTGATAGCGAGATAAATTAATTTGGTGCTGGGTTAACATACAGCAATACTTGCTTGTGCCCTGTATTTTTCTGGAATGACAATAAAAATCATTGCATTATATAAAGTAGCCTGGCTTCATAAATTTCAGAAGTGTTACCTCTGTGTCAGTGTAAATGAGGGCACAGAGGGACCTAAACATGTAGCAGTTAGTTCAGCTATGATGTTCCTTATAGAAATTGCAATTGCTTTCAGACCTATGCTTCATTTTTCTTTTACAATTACATAATGCAATTGCAAATGAAGAGAGTATTTAAAATAGATTCATTTATAAATAGCAGATAACATCAACCTGCCCTTTAGTAGTGATATTAATTYATTAGTTTTCCTTTACCTGTTCACCTTTTTCGCCATAGTAGCCAAGGCCCCTGCTGCCCTGCAAAAACAACAGGTCAATATTTACCAAGTGTACAACACTAATCTAATCCAAAATTCAAATTTAAACATGCTTAAAGGCCTTTTTTAGGCTATCAAGTCTGTAGGACACCACTGAAGAACTGCAATCAAATAATAGTCTAGTTTTACCGCAAAATATTTTTATAGATTTAGAACTATTTTTATAGACCTAAACTTTCAGAAAGACAACTCTAATTAAAATCTCATGCTACCAGTGCTTCTTTGAGTCATCCACTGAGTAATGCCATGAAAAGATCCAGCATTTCTTTTGCAAGACTTTTAATAGGCTTGAATGCTAAATAAAAACACCTATCTGGGCTGGAACAATGAACTCATATATTTTTTCCATGGAGATGAAATTGAATATAGTAAAGACTGGAAGGATTCTCTATTCATGGGAAGCTACTGTGACTACAGTAGCAAATTAAATCTGGCTCTAAAACTGGTTTAATCTTTTCAGGGTAGGCAATCCCAGTGTAAGATTAACTTCTCATGGTATGCAGCCAACACAGAGAGTCTTATGCTACACAGCCTTTCATACAGCCCRTGGCTCTTTCTTTTACCGCCTTCAAGCAGGTCTTGGATAAGCCTCAGCAACACAAAATCAGCATGAACAACTCTGACACAAAGACTTACTTGTGGTCCTGGGGGGCCTGGGGGTCCTGGTGGTCCCTGGGGAAACACAGGGGAGAGCAAGTTACTTGTTGCTTTCTAATCAATGCATGCAGGAGGTCACTTACTTTCTGTTTGAAATGTGTGTCTTTAGAGGCAGAGTATTCCTCAGCACTGCGTGTGCTATCCTCACTACCTATTAGCTGTATTAACTGTTCAGAAAAATACCTTCCTAAATCACCTTGTAATCTTTMCGAACAGACCAGATCTATTGAAAACCCTTTTTTATTTCAAGTGACAAGAACTTGTGCTTTTGGATCCTGAGTTGGTAACATTTTAAGCTCATATCTAAAGTTATGCACGTGAGCACATGTTTAAGTGCTTCCCTGAGCTCTGTGTTGGTCTGTAAGGTTGAATGACCACAGGCATCTCAGATTACCTATTTGGGATTGCACGGATTGACAGCAAAGGAAGATGGTAGAAAATGAACTAAACCACAAAATAAATCTGCCAGAGGCTTATAAGAGATAGAAAAGCCGTTAATTGAAGAGACAACCTGCCTTGCTTTGGTCAGCTCCAAAGGGCTCTACACATTAGAAACTCTGTCAAATGAGGGAAAGCTGGGTTGAATGAGAAGCATGAGCTGTTCAGAGAAAGTGGTGAAAGAGTGACACAGAGAGAAGGTTGCAGATGGAACTGTCCACCTGCTGAGCCCTGAAGGGGATGTTAGCTGCTGCATTATGCACAATCGAGCCCAACCTGCCAGGAAAAGACAGAAAATTCAGGTGAGACCTGAACTTGTTAGCATCTCTGCCTTGCTATGTACCGTTGTGTGCACAAACACTAGACTTGTTCTGAAAAAAACCCTGKTTTTGAATCACTTTTGGTTAGCCCAGTAATTTGTGAGCTATTCCCTACCTCAGGGGCAGATGCACTGCACAGGGTGCACAGAGAGCCTGGAGGGATCTGAGGGAGCCATGCTTGCCTTCCTGCCCTTCCCAGGACTCAGAGAAGAGGAATGATGCAAACTCAGAGCTGTGAAATGCTCCCAGGTTGCCCTCCCAGGTGAGCCACAGCTTTAGAGACAGTAATTATGGYTGGATATATTTCTCTCTAAAAGAGACATTGCCAGTGTGGTTACAGGATRGATGCAGTCGTGGGGCTCAGAAAATACGTGGTTCACAGCACTCCTAACTTCCAAGGAACTGGGAATATGAGTCATTGCAGGCTCCCGTGTGAAGCTCATGAACTTTGTGGGTTTGCTCAAGAGGAAGAGTAAGTAAAGAACTGATTTCCCTTCAGGAGGACCAGTGGAGAAAAAAAAGGTGCAGTTTACTTCAAGTGATAAAAGAGGCCAGTGCAGAAAATTAACTWTGAAAGCCTTAGCATGGTGTGGATTTAGGTTTTGTCTGGTTTGGGTTTGGTTTTTTTTTCCTTTTTTTTGGGTGGGGGATGGTGGGGAATATCTCTGAAAACAGTTATGGGGGCTCTGTGTGAAAAGCCCTGAATTAATTTTTCCCACTCAGATCAGAGATGTAAAGCAGGTCCAAAGTGAATTTTGACAAAACAAAGAAAAAAGTAAGTGCTACAAAATTGTGTTACAGGAAAATAAAACAAGCTTAAAGAAAATAAAATATATTGAATTTGACTATCTGCTTCTCACCCATAAAACTATTAACCATAGAAATAAGAAATGTAGAAAATGGTATCTGGAGAGAACACAACCTTCTCAAAGAACTATACAGCAACAGTGGTCAACATCAACGCTGTAAATGATGATTTTGGAAAAAAAAAAGACTGATAAACAGTTTAAAAATAAAATGGCTTTCTAAATACTATTCAGTCTCCTGTGGGAAGTGTATAGAGCTAATACACATATCTTTTATGAGCAGAAAAGATAGCATATCCAATGATATTTCTGATAACTCAGTGTAGGGAGAATTTCCAAGGAGGTTAAAGAATACAATATGAATCAAAAGCCTCTGACAATACAGGGGAAAAGAAACTATACTTCTTCCTGCAATATTCATCTGTGYGGAATCAGTGTTTCACAGTGCTTTTTAAAAGGTTTTATGTCCATTGACACCTTCTTGCTATTTCTAACCTAGGTTACAATCCAACATAATGGAACTTGATGAGATAATTCTTCWGTTTGGGTAATTTTCTAGAGAACACAATTTAAATATACTTACTGGTCTTCCTTGCTGTCCTCTTGGACCAACAGGTCCTTGAATACCCAGYGTACCTGGAGGTCCCTTTAAATTAAAAAAACCACCAACCATCAATAATGTTGTTCTGATATTAGTTACTGTTGACACTTTATCACATCCACTGTAACACTACTTACTGGAAAACCAATGAGCCCTGAATCCCCAGGATCTCCCTAAAAAAACAAAACAAACAACAAAGAAGTAAAAAATGCAATAAATTCTACATACAAAATTGAATAAAATCTCTTTATCACTCATTAATTTTTTTTCTTATTCAAATAGCTAATTATAGCATACAATGCTACTCAAACCCTTCCATCCAGATGTATTCCATAGAGATGTTGAGATAACTGAATGTGGGCCGCACARATTTCCATCTCTCTGTATATGGTGTAGTTGCAATAGAATAGCAGGGTACAAAGTTGACCAGTGAATTCAGGGATCCAGACTACAAGGCTGAASTATACAGCAGACCACACTGAATTATTTTGTTGAAAAAAATCCTCTCTARTCAGTGGCTTAATTAGGGCTATAATCTTAGCTGAAATGTCCAAGCTCATTTTTGTGAGTTGCATGGGAATTACTGAATCATTTTGATTCTCTTCTGAGTCACTAAAAGCATTTGGAACATACTGTTTTCAGTAACCACATATTTCAACTTCAGTACACGATGAAATGTTTTTGGAAATCAGAYCCAAAAATGTTCTAGCCCAAAGACCTTCCAACACACATAAATAAAGTGGTATTMAGTCCAAACACCTTCAATCATTTTGAGTAACATCCTAACTATCTAGTTAATTCGAAGTTAACAGAATAATTTGTGGAACCAAGYACTTTATGAAATGAATACAGGTGTCAGTATCCTTGGCCACAATATAGTTGAGCATTTCTTAAGCATTGCTTAATCATCCCTTAATCATTCCTGATTACTAACAAGTGCAGATCTGAAGAGTTTCTAAAAGGAAGATTCCATTAAAAATACAGGCAACTTACTAATATGTTGATAGAAATACCTATTTTGGCAGTTACTACTGGCACAAAATAYACATAAACAATGTCAGCAGATCCCTTCAGTGCTCAGTATAGCTCAGATGCAGCTTTTAAATCAGTCACAATTTATACTCTTCATATGTAATCCCTTATCTCCTTCTGATACCTTGAAATTATAGATTTATAGATTAAATCTATAATAGAAAATATAGAATTATAGATTAAAGATTTTAAGATTGTATATTTTTTCTCACATATATATATATGAGAAAAAGCTGCAAGTGATTACAAAACAAGTTTTAAGTATTAGACACAGTAAAAACACCCATTAGAATACATGGGGCTCACTAAACAAATAAATAAAATATTGAAGCATATTTTACCCTAAGTCAATCAAAAGCTTGCATAAATATTTTACAGAAAAGATGCTAATAGTAACCACAATCATTCAGTGGACAAAACTGTGGCATAGGAAGGATTTTGCCATGCATAACACAAGGGCAGTCATTGAATAAAGAGGGGAATACTTCACCTACATCTTCTACAGTGCCTTTGTAACCCACCTATAGGCTGAAATTCCTTGGAAATAACAGTGCAGATTTTTCCCTGGATATCACATAAACTTTGCTGCAACCACAGAAAGCAAAAGCTGCCTTGCAAAGCCTACMCAAAATCAAAGTGGGCCTCTTGGGATGTGCCCATCAGAGCATAAGAAAATTTTACTCTCTATCCTGTGCCTGAAAAACTGTGCTGAGCAAGAATAAGAACTGGRGGTCACAGACGTACCCTGTATCGGTGGATGATCTCCGGTGCTAATATGTACGGCTCCCCCTTCTGGCCCTTGGGCCCCTGGACTCCCTGGAGGTGACCAAAAAACCCAAAACACAATGTGAGYTTTTACATCATGCATGTTAACATGYAAACAGCCAAGAGTGAAATGAAAAATATTTACTGGGGTTTTCTTAACTGTACATAAACATACTGCAGTTCAGAGGAAAAGATTATGCCAAGACTTGGAAAATTATGGTTTGGAAAAAAAGTGTAAACCCTCACAGTACATAAAAGAATGAATTTCTGACTCTGGGAGAGAACCCCCACATTACCTGGGAGTGGTATTATGGGGTAGCACTTCCTAGCTAGAAGTGATGCTGCAGCTTCTCAGGGCTGACATGTGCCCTGGTAAACCCAGGAAAACCCCACTCACCCCAGCATGACCCTGTGTATGTCACCATGAARAGCCAATACTTTGGCTGTGGGGCAGGGAAGAAAAGGTTACTTTCATCACCAATTATGAGTTTAATATCATTTTATTGCCTTTGATTAAAGCTGCACAGGTTTTCCTAGATAATCTCTCCTCAAGACCTGTGTGACCTCTGAGCAGACCTTCTGGCCCTGGCTGCCATCCAATCACWAAACACAGGGCAGTGTGTCCATGCCAAGTCTGCACAAATGCTCTGCTGGGCCAAAAAGCCCTGCATTGCCTTTATTAAGAGATGTCCCATTCAYTTCCAGCCCACATGTGAATGAAACTCATTTCAACAATGTTCTTAGCTTCAGGTACTCACTTACTGCCAGCTACTTACAATGGAACCAGGAAAACCAGAGCGTCCAGGAATTCCAAAGTCACCAGGGTCACCTTCTGTCCCATTACAGCCATCATGACCTGGTTTCCCCCTTGGTCCTGGCTGCCCTGGATGACCCTGTTGAGGAGAAAAAAAAAAGTGTTTATCTATCCATCTGTTTCTAGTTTTCCTTTTCCTGTAGTCACGAAGTATTTGGACATTCTCACATTAAGCCCAAGGCTTGGATCCATGGGAAACTAGGATTTTCAAAGACAGAAACAGACAGTGCCTTTTTTTAATATAGCTGCAGCTTGAACCAGATGCCCCAGACAGCATGAAAAAATGAGTAGTGAAGGACCTTTCAGAAAGGGTACGAGAGCTATGTTCAATGCAGGCTCTGTTAAGCACAGAACTAAGCCAGATGAGGCTGCTGTGCAGGGAGGCACCAAGAATTAGGATTGTTCAGCATTTCAGTGCTTCACAGTGGAAGAGTGGGAAGAAAGGTTCCTCACTGACTTTGAACAGCTTCCAAGCCAGGAAAAAAGTCAGAGATGCTGTTGGAGCTAGACAGGGTGTCATCATGATGAGTCTGTGAATATGGAAAAAAACAGCAGGGCTCAAAGGTGGGGAGCTGGGGGCGCTCAGAGACCTTGACACAAAGCTCCTGCAAAGTTACTCCTGTCTCAAACTGGATTTATATCGCTGCTCCTGCCTTCACCTTAATTGCTGTTGCTTCTGCTTTGCACTGAGGCTGATGAGAAGCAAATCTTCCCTTGAGCAGCTCTTTCTTCCAGGCAGCTCAGTTGGAAAAAGACAGAAACTAACATAAAATATTTCTCCCTTCTCCTTTATCTATAGCAAGAGTTTTCACTTTGCTTCTCCTCTGTTGCTTAGAAAAAACAGAAGAATATCCATGCCCTTACTCAGCTCCACCAAACACTGGCACTCCCCATCCCAGAAAGGATTCAGTCTTGCCACCACTGTCTCTTGGCTCCCAGCCCCACATCCTAGCACGGTGCCACTGTGGCTTGTTCAGGTGCCTCTCTGCCTCCCTTCCCATGGTCAGTGCTAAGGCTTGGYCTGAAAAAGCTGCTTGGAAAATGTAAAGGGAGTTCAAAGAGAGGACACAACGAAAATGAGGGTTCAAGCACTGTCTGAAGATATTTATCCCTCACAAGGCAAAGTCCCTTGGTCAGGAAGGCAGGGCTGAAAAAGAAAATATGCCCAGGTAAGAGAAGCAGTCCAGCTACAGCAACTCTGGGCTTCACAGGGAAGCGATTTACTCTGCTACCCAGGATGTTACASTGCTTAGAAAAAAACTCAGCATGATGCAGTGAGATGAACAAGATCCTTGGCTCAGGAGTGTTAATAGAAATGGCAAAGATGGTCTTCCTTTTTCCTTTAAGAGTGAGAAAGAGGGAGATGAGGAACAGTGTGAGAGAAATCCCTGAAACTTGATAGGGAGCTCTTCTGGAAACAAAAGAGGGTGAAAGCAGAGTGGATGTGGATGCGTGGGCTGCAAAGCGGGGCCCCGGTGTCAGGGAGCACTACAAAGGAAACCCAAGCCTGGGAACTCTGTCCAGGGATTCCAGTGACTCGGATTTCTTTGTTATTTTATGACACAAGATGTAAAGAAGTGTAAGCTGGGAAAATACTGTGCTGTGAACTTTACCCGGTTTTCCTCTTTGTGTGTTTCAGTTTCACCGACCTGGTCAATTTGTTCAAAGTTTTACACTACKTCATGATCAGTAAGTTTTTTAACACTATCTCAAGCTTGCAATACGAGCTATAAAGCAAATTAACAATAATTAATCTTCTTAAAATCACTAGTCTTTATACACACTTTGCAAATCTGAAATAATTTGGAATAACCCACTTGCATCCTTCATTCACAAGCTTAAGTGTTGTGAAGCATTTATGTCACAGGTCTTTCCTACAAAAGAACATACTTAGCTGGGTAACCCTCAGAGACACAGGAAATTTCTATCCTTTCCTGCCCCTTTYACAAGGGAATTTCTCCATAGGACAAAGCAAATGGACCTTAATTATCTGAGGGAATGAGAGGGAGAGCAGATTCTGCTCTTTTATTGTGTATCTACAGCTCCCCTCACTTCAGTAAATGTCCTTAACTGAAAACTGTGTACATGGCTGAYGTAGAATTTAACCCAGACATTTTAATTAAACAACAAAGGCTTTTAGCTAGCCTGCAACATTTGCAGTTGGTGATTTCTTAAAGATGAAGTAACCCACTACTTACAGGAATGCCATCTGCCCCRGGGAATCCAGTGACTCCTCTTTGTCCCTAGAGTGAAAGAGCACAATTAAAATGAAGTTYTGTGCAGAATTTTGCTTATTAGCTAAAACATTTGATATTCAAAAGTTACCACTTCTCCTTTGGGTCCAGTTATTCCTGGGTATCCTCTTTCACCTTTGTGACCTTTGGGACCTTGCACTCCTGGGATCCCCATCAATCCTGGTGGTCCACTGAACCCCTGTGCTCCAAGGAGTCCTGGCTGGCCCTGATAAAAATAATAAAACAGCATTTACATAGGAACAGTTGTGAAGCATGAATCTGGATAAGTTATCACTGCTGCAATGCAGTCAATCTGTCCAAGAAAAAATAAACACAGAATTTCTTTCCATCCCAGTAGGCCAGGCTCTTTGACAAAAATCATCTGGAAACACCACACAGGAGAAACTCCAGCAGAAGTGACCATGTTGCACGTGTGGTCACAAAATTAACACATGGATATTGACTTTCAAATCAATATTCACTACTTCAATATTCATGGCTATTCTATGAAAAAAATATTTTCTTTGGAATGAGGCTTCTCCAGAGCAATTCTCCTACAATATAATGTATGACACTCCAAACAAGTAAAATATGCTTAACTCTGAAATTTGCTTATTGGCCATATTTATTACAAATGTAGTCTGATATTTAATGACAGGAATTTCTGCCTCTTAAGGGATGATATTTCTATTCAGCAGTGGAGCCTGGAAATGATGGGACATGCATGGATGCACACAGGTTGAAGAGTTGCACACAGTGCTCCCTGGTCATTCTCCCTTCCAGCACTGGTTTGGCTCTTCAGGCCACTTCAAACATTGTTTAAAAATAATCCCTGTTGGCTGCCAACATCACAAGGCTCTAAAGGGGAAAAAACAATTTTGAAATGACACAATGGTGGTTTAAGTAATGGATTGTGACAGTATGTCTGAGATGTGTGACCTGAAGTATTTGAATATAATTCCAGACGTAGCGTCACTAAAGCCACATATGTTTTGCGTGTACTCACTGCACTAATGACATTAATAGCAAATTGCTGCAATCTTTTCTGGAGAAATATGCTTTAAATKGGGCAAAGCACCATTTACCAAGACATTCAAATTAAGTCAAATCTAATGAAAGTTGTTTTTCAAATGCAATTAGATTTTTTTTCACAGACCAGGTTGCAACAGCATCGGTATCTCACAAAGGAAGAACTGCAGAAAACAATGAACAAACACATATACATTTTACAAAAAAACCTGATAAAAATAGTTCCTTGTTTTTGTATAAAATACTTACAGTCTTGCCCATGCCTTCAAAGAATGATAAGATGAATGCAATTCCTGTTCAAGAGTTCAAATTCATTTAATGTCATTGAGGTGGAAAGAGGGAAGTAGGGAGACTTGGGAAAATGAACCTGATGATATCCTAATTTTTTGGATAGGGAAGTTGTACCAAAGATACTGAACAAGGCCTTCCTGATATTAGGGAAAATTTATTTTAGACTCATAGGCCCATTTGTGATACACTYTAAAAACTTCATAGTCAACAACTAYCCATAATAAACACCTATGTTACAGTTGTCCTTAACCCACATTCCCCAAAACAACACTATGACTGAAACACAGCTTACTTGTACCTTCAAAAACAAATCAATTTTCCACACTGCTTCCATGAAAAATGGTTGTCACAACACCTGGGGTAGGTCTGATATTTTAAATCTTATTGTATGATATAATTTGAGGCCATATGGAGAAGCTGACACAGCCGAAGTACAGAACTCAGTGCAAGTCTTTTTTTTTTTTTTTGGAAGAAAACTAGGAATGAACCAATTTGAAGGCTGAATTACATGGAGTTCCTTGAGATAAGCCACTAGGATGGATCTCGTACAGTATGGATCATTTGCTATATTGTAATGATTGATTTGACAAGACTGATGGTTTAGGAGCATTGCCAAAGGACACCATGAATTAAAGTGTTTGAGCTGTCAGTGTGAAAGAGAATTCCTTCTGCTCACAACCAAGCCTGACTTTATATAGCATCCCTACTCTTAAACCACATCTGCTCATGTGGATTTTTAGCTGCCAGGAGACCAATGTCTTTCCAGGTTAACAAACTGAGAAGGAACAAAGATTACATGAATACATCTAAAACATAAAAGAACTCATGTTGGCAGGAGGCATTGGCATCTGAACAAGCAGCTGCTCATTTCCTCATGCCAGGCACAGCTGGCTATTACAGATGTATCTACCTCCACAGCAGTGGTTTTTGGGTTTTTTTTTTGAAGCAGTGAATCTCTAAAAGTTRTTCTGTGGAGGTGCACATCATAGTAGACATATTTTCTTAGTTGCCTAACTCAAATGGAAAGATTCTGATGAAAAGCACTACAGTAATRACTTAAATCTGAACCAGAATATTTCAGTGTGAGTTCCAAGATGGGGAAAAAGAAGTTTTTTCTTATGAAAGAACATTTTCTCGACTTTTCTTACCTATTATGGCTCAAAATTTAAGTATCTAGGAATTGACAGAATACATTTGAGCATGCCCCATGAAACTGCCTTTTTAGAGAAATAAACATCTCATTCTTTAAAAAAATGGAGTCTGYGATCTTTTTATTTGTTTCGGTTCTTTGGTAGAGTGGTACAAATCCCTATGCAAATATCAATCGAAAACATTTCAATTTTACTATAAGGCCTTAAAATCTCATTATATGTTTAAGGAAGTTTGTTCTGCCTCATGCATCCAAACCTAGACAGGAACCTTTAAAAAGKTTCAAAACGGATGCAAACATATCCCATGCATCTGCAAAGAACACAGAAAAATTATTCAAATTAATTAATAGGGATTCRAGCTGACTCCAGTTGCATTTCATTAATAATAAATGAAATAATAAATGTTTTGGTTGCTTCTGCAAAGAAAGGAATACATGGATTCTGTGCACTGAAAATACCACTTCATTTCTGGAGTACCTGAAAGCCAAAATAAATCAAATAAATCTCAAAAACTACTTCTCTGCCTGAGGTAAGGAAACCATCTCTTTAGTGCTCCTCTACACCCTTTAGTGGGCAGCTGTCTGGCAGCAGARCAAATGTAAAACTTTTTGTTGCAGTTTCTGACAAAAGGCTGGCTCTGTACAGTTCAATATTCCATGGAACATGGTTACCTCTCTAACTCCTACAGCAGACACCACTCTCCCACTTCCAGTGCCACTTTCCTATCTGGTGTGGAGGAAAAAACAAACAAGGAATGGAAAATAAAGAAGAGGGCATCAGCACCCCTTCCCCATGCTTTCCTGGTAATTATCTGGTCATTCGTTTGTTGAGGAATATGGGTTATTTAATATTATTTGCAATTAAGGAAATAGATTCATATGGGATTAGTTTAACACAAAGCCAGAGTCAGAGCTAGGGAAATACTTAATATCACGACAGTGTTGGTGTAATTCTTCAGCCAATTAGTACCTTGGCTTGTTAACTGAATTAACTTTGTTAACCTTCGTTAACTCAGACTTGTCCGCTTTAACTCTGCTCTCTTTATCTTAGATCTTTTGTTGAACAAGTATGTCCCCTTTTCATTAGCAAGTGACCTAAGAGCATTCTCTCTTTGGCAAAGGTCACTGRGGAGATTTAGGCAAAGACAATCAGTTTGAAAGGTTCAGTCAAATAAAGCATGACTCAATTTTGGTCCCAAATACCCCTGTGGGACACATGCCCTGCATGGCACTACTCTGCCTGTGCTCCTGGAGGAACAGAGATCCTAGMAAATTCTCCAAAACTGTAAAATTGTGTCTGGATGAAATTTTTAGGTCTTAAAAAAAAACCAAACAAACAAAGACTGGGGAAATATACCATCCCTGTAATATTTAAGAAAACTCATAAAGTACTTTCTATTGAACACACTCTGGCCCAGGGTGCCCTTCCCATTTCACTAGGGCCAACTGGACCTCTTCCCTAATCCAGAGCATGGCACCAGTATCCCATGTCACCCACCATGGGATTTACAGGCCAGTCTAAGAGGCTCACTGAAGTGTGTACAGAATGCCAGGGCCAGCACCTCTGAGAGAGACCACAAAAATAAAAGGAAAAAGTGGGCTGATGGAATATCTTGAAGACTAACAAGAAGTTATTTCATTCTTTTTATACAAAACTTCCTTGACTGTTCAGTTGAATTATAAAGCTCCCAACATCACGACATACCTAAATAGCCAGTCCCTGCTTTGTTCTTCCTGCAATTTAGCTGACTGGAAGARGTCTCACAAAATTCTTGTGGCCAGCCCAGACATTGTGCAAGAACAATTTACAGAGAGGAGCAAAGGCTGGAAATTAAAAAGCCTGGAGGAAAYCTCCCCAGAGAATTTTTGCCATGTCGTATATACACTGTCACTTGCCCAGTGACATGCACGAAAGAAAATGCTGCCAAGGTTGTGACTGAATTTAATAACTACATTTTGCAATTAAGTAGCAGTGGACATAAGAAGATCCAGATCAGACTTTTAAATTTGTACTCAATGTTCATGTTTTGCAGCCTGAACTTTAATTTSCAGTTCTTTTACAATCAGTCAGATGAAAGAGATGTCATGTTGCAATACTTTCTTCCTTCTAATTTACTGTTAAATTCAGTGTGGAAACAAAATTGACAGGGGAGGATGTGCTAACTTTGAGAGCAACCAAATGTTTGATGTGCTATACAAAGATGCAATAAATGAGAGTACCTGCTCCAAAGGCTTGGAACATCATCACGAATTGCTGAGAAATCCACCTACCAGTGCGGGGATACAGAGACAGGAGAAAACTGTTGATTTGCAATAAAGAATCAGAGTTTCTACAGAGCTTCACAGCCACTGAGCCCATTTCTCCATGTTTCATTGCAGATTTCCATTTTGCAATTGCTTCTGGTACATGGAATGTGATGATTCAGTATTCCCCACACGAAAAAGGGCCTTGTAGACCATCATTTCTTTTAACAGTGGACAAAAAGAAAGGAGGTTAATTCCCTGACATTTTAAAAAGGTCATTGGTGAAAGGACAAGTTCATTTCCTGYGGGAAGGGTGATCTGACCATGACAGACAAGCTGGAGCTGGGATTTTTTATAAGAGTGCTTAGTCTGGAATGGTCCCTACAAGAACAGATGGGGAAAGGACGTGACAGCAAGGACCTCAGTGCACTCCTACTCAGTGAGACCAGCAAGCGGAACAGAAAGCAACTCACCAGGGAATAAAATCATTTATAAGGAAAATGAGCAACTTTTGAGCTGATTAAAAGTGCTGACCCAAGAAAAGACATTCCCCCAGGCAGACAAGAAAGAGACAGAAAAGTTTTTAAATGTAATGCTGGCAAAATGTGGAAAACTGTGTGTAAAAGTAGGGAATTTGTGATCCTTTCAGGTGGTTTCAATGGATGTAGTGCCCTAAAGCAATCACTGACACCAAATAAAAAATTTATGATCTGAGTGCTCTCCAACCACCCCCAAAAATACAAACTACAAGGAATAGCCTCAAGAACCCTGCTGTGGCACATGCAGTCAGACTAAGATGGGCATGTCACCTGGCATTTCTGCTGGAGCATAAATCCAGGAGTTTGTCTAGGAGTTTATGGATTAAACATATTAGAGGAGAATATGTAGGGGAAGGGTTTGGGGTTCAGCTCCATGAAGTGCACACTTTGTCAGAAATACTTCACCTACAAGGTTGCACCACTTTGGGCAGAGAAGAGCAGAACACACAGAGCACCCGCTGCCATGGCGTGGTTTGACTCAGCAGCTGCTTCTGGTGGCACTGGGTGGCTCCTAAGGACAGACCTACAGAGTTCTTCAGACACTGATGAGTGCAGTACCTACCATGAAACAGAAGGAAATGGAACATTTCTGTACCTTACATCATTATGCTGTGCATTGATGATGTAGTTTGAACGGTTCCATCCGCCTCAGCAACTCAAGAGTTTTGTTTAAGCAAGATTTAAACACTTTTGTAATTCCACCTAGGAAGAATGGACCAAAATGATACATGGAATGGTAGGAAATACAATTACACAGGGCTAGCCACTGGAGATAACTTCAGAGAAAAAATCCTAATGTTTGTGCAGGCTTGGTTGTTTAACATGTGGCTTTATTCCTGTGTCTTCAGGACTGTGGTAATGGCTATTTCTAAAAGATGSAGAGTTTGCAGTGAGCATTCAGGAGCTTCTCACTAGATGGCACCAGCCATTGCTGCTGCACGCAGCCCCCACCACTGCAGGTGCAGGATTCCAGACCATGGGACAGCCTTCAGGAAATCTGATAAGGAGTTCAGGTGGGGTCAAACCGTCCTTGAGCGAGGTCTAAAGCAACAAAACAGAAGGTTTCTGGCAAAATGTCTGTCAGTGAGATATAGCTGGGAAAGTGCAAATGAAATGGGMTGAAATGCATCATGCAACTGAGCAGCACGGCTGCCTGAAGTGAAGGTGTTCTGTCATTAAACCTTTATTTTGTGTAGTAGATGAACTTGGTCTTCTACAAGAGATGAGAAAAACTTATTATCTTACTTCTCCATTGGACTGCTAAATTTACATTTACTGTCACAGGCCTGAAAAATTCTCAAATTTATCTTCTGAACATTCATTTTTAGTGTAGGGCTGGCATTAACTTTTGCCACCACACTGACACCAAAACAGGAGCCTTAATTGGAAATTTCGGACATTTGGTAACAACAAGGTTACCAATGTMCCCTGGTACCAGGAAGAGATGGACTTCTGTTGTCTAGCTAGAATATTGATTAGCAAACCAAACAGACTTTTCTCTTTGTGCTTTAAGAGGCATGATACTCAATTCTTAAGCACAGAGTAGCACTGAAAGAGTCAGCAGGCTTTAATAAAAAAGTACATAACTAATGGTTATTTCTCTATTTTTTTTCTGTTTTGCTACTTTAGAGGAGGTCATTTAGCTGAATTTCACATTCCAGTTCTTATTCTCAGAAAATACTTTCCTTCTGATTTGTTAAAAAGCTTTTTTATTTTTAACAAAAGTAAAGAAAAAAATATAAAATTAGTTAAAAATAACACAAAAATGAGGCTAGTTCAGCCTAGTGGCATGGTAACAATCTGCTGTTCTTTTAACTACATTGTCTGGACACACGACATTTTCTCTCAGGACAGTGGTGACCAAATGACATTAACATTAATTCCAGAGCAGTGATTCAGCTTGCAGAAGGGTGGATTTTTTTTTTTTTTTCATTAAGGAAGGAATACACATTAAATGTTCATAAAAAAAGAACTATGAAAGCATTCTCTTTACCAAAAGCCACATCCCTTTTCTGTACTTAGTAAATGAAATAATATTGTACTGTTTTCTGTTCCCACGGTTTGATCTAATTTGTGATCTTCCAGAAAGCTGCTATGTCACCCAAGAAGATAAAACATGTGCAAAAGTAAACATATGCTGGTCAAGAACTCAAAAGAACCARTTAATAGTTTCTTCATGTCACAAAATACACAGGAGTAAATGTCAGAAATKCTTTCTGTGCTTTGCTGAGCTTCTGCAGTAAGAACAATACTGGRACCACAGCAATGGTCTCTCAAAGAAAAGCATCAGAAAGGGCAAGTCTAGACAAAACCACACAAGGATTTCCATCCTAAATCTTGTGAAGGTTACTGCATAGAAGAAAAGAAAGAGGAAGGTGGACAAGATGTGGGAGAGAAGCATTGCACAGAGGCAAGGGGTGGTTTTGTCTGCAGACTCACTAAATCTCTAAAAGTACGAAGCAGAATCTCTGCTGAAGTATGGCTGCACAGACAAACTAGGAAATTTAGGATCAGAATCAAGACACATATTAGCAAATATATCTGTCTAGTGAGCATGCTCTACTGAATTATATGAGAAGACTTGGAATGACTTGAAAGGCACTGAATTTTTTGTAAGAATTGTATTTATTGAACAGATGTAGGTATTTATCTACACGCATGTAAACATCAAAAGCTCCCACCAGGTGCAGGTGATATCTCATGGCAGAGATGAAGATATTCAAACCAATTTGAACAAATACACCTGAATGTGCCCATTTTTCTCAAGGGTCTGTAAAATGAGCACAGGTCTCTCTTTATTACATGATAGCCTGAGAGTGGAAGTGACTGAACAGAGCTACTCACTTTGCGTTGAATAGACTGAGGTTACCACGCTAAAACAAATCTATAAAATCAGAAAAAAAAATCCCAACTTCAGTGACATGTAAATACTGTTCCTTTGACTTCCAACTAAATTCTGKTTTTAAGAAAGAGGTAACTAAAGTTAAATGTGGAGATGTTATTTTGAATGAACTTGAAGCTGAGATCATGAGCTAATGATGTTTTACAGGACACTAAAATGACATTGATTTATACTTGTCAAATGTTCATTACTGTGTAATTAATTGGAGAAGGTTAGTTTGACAGCCAACGAAAAATTYGCCAGAGAGGAAAATCACCTTGCCAAATATGCTCTTATAAGCAGACAAATATCAAGCTGATGGGTGTGGACAAGRAGCAGGAGGAAGCAGGGAACTCCCAGTTACTCTGTGACATCTGCTGTATCATGCTCATGTCAAGGAGCAGACTTTGGTCATGGTGCCTATTAAACGTGCCATTAAGCATTTGGAGGACAGCAAATGCCTTACATGATTTTAGCACAATGAGTGTATTTATAGAACAAAATTCTGTTCATTCAACATGGGTTTTTACAGGACTAAAAAGCCAAAAATTTTCCAGGGCACCATAGAATGCAGTGCAATCTTCCTACTCTGCTAGTATCTGCATCAATTTTTTTTTTTTATTCTTTCCATTCCATTCCATTCCATTCCATTTTATTACCATCATACTATTAAGATCAATGCTTTCTGTGACTTTTTAAAAGCACAGTTCACACATATTGCTAAAAACTTGGATAATATAGTCAGTTGGATAGCTGTGAGGTTGCTGCTTGGCTAGCCGGGCTCCTCAAGGCAAGACAACAACCAGCACCTGCTTGAGTGAGAACATTCAGTCATAGACACAAGAGCTGATCTGCCAGCCCAATTGCTTTCAAATGCCTTTCAGTGGTGTGTGGGAGTGTTCTCAAGATCCTAAAATTCAGGAAGTTCAACACAGATGTTTTCTGTCAGTAGGCGTTGGAAGCACCAATAGTAACATCTGTTCACTTTTCATATTTGTGAGAACATTTTTTTTTGGGTCCAAAAACCATTCACTGTTGAAATTTCCAAATTGTGCAACTGGCCAAAATGTTAAGCTCATTAGGCTCCAGGAGTTTAAGAGTATGTGAAAATTAAAACCCCTGCAGGAGTTCAGTGTGTCGTAAGCCAACTTTTCCATTCTGTGTTCTTCTGTTTAAACAAAAGCATAACTATTTTCATGGTGGGAACAGCTATCAAAACTGACTTGATCATGCAAATAGAAGTTACTACTGGCTGTTTTAATCATAGAAAGAATTTAATTCTCTTAGAGAGGCCGCGACTTTTTAGTAATTTGTGTACTGGGATACCCTCTCCACATGGGACACATGTTCTAGCAGCATGTACAAGGGACTCRGTACAGACCCTCGCACTCCGGTCATGGGAATTTACAGTTTGGGACAGTCTCCATTCCCAACAAGGCCAGATGATTGGCTCTGAACCACCAGGAAGGTCGGGGGGTYTCAGGCAGATGTGTGCAGCAATATGAAGAGTCATTGTTGATACAGAATCAGAGACAGCTTTTTTTCCTCCTAACCCCCTTGTAGACAGATGCGTCTCGAGCAGTGGGGTGCTGTGACATCATCTGAATGGAGTTTGTACAGTTGTTTCCTCCACATCATTTCCCAACATTGATGTACCAACGCAAAAGCTCTAGAAATTTCAGTATCTGGACTCTGTTGAAGCCTGCTGTTGAGTCAGCTTACATCAAAGCTAAATCAACCCTCGTGCTTTCCAGTGTACGTGGCTTGTTAACATCACAAATATTCGAATGCAATCACTTTGATGGTTGTTAAGCTGGGCCTGCCTTCATGTCAGGTTTGTTTCCAAAACCAACAAATAGTCTAAGCAATCTGTAATCTATGAGAAGTCTTGCCATCTTACAGGTACTAAATAGAAATACTGAAAATTACCAACTGTTGTCTTTTATATCATACAATTATGTTCCCTATCTTTTGTACACACAGATTCACATGCCAATGTTTTTACAAGTTGGAAGTACCCGATCAARCTGAATGATCATCTAGGGAAGCTAAATTATTTGAGGAAATCATTAAGCAACTAATTATTTGGAGAACTCCCTGTGATTCTGCAAATTATTTCTTCTTTTTTATTATTTGAAGTTAGGCAGAAGGAGAATAAAAAATATTTTTCTTTGAATCATAAAGGAAATATCACCTACCTGAAAAAAACAGAATGCAACTTGTGATAAGTCTTAGAGAGGGTCAAGGGTGGAAAACTAACTTGAACAGGAAGGCTCTCCAGATACATTACAAAATATCTAGYTATTCTTTCATGCTCAGTTTAAGGCAGCATTAATGGGGGCCAAGAGTGCCCACACATCTTCTGCAGATTCCAAAATCTCATCACTGGTGGGAAAGGATGTTCTGGAGAACATCAGCAGCAGACAGYCCCACAGCTGTGCAAGGAGAAAGCCTATTTATCATTTCAAATACTGATTCAAAAGCTACTGGAAATATTTTACCCATTTATTATTGTCAGTATGGGCTATGGAGCTTCTGCAGCRAAGGATCAGGATAAGAATCAGAGCAAACCATTCTGTTTGGCCATAAAATCACAGAATGGTTTGGACTGGAAGGGACCTTAAAAACCATCTAGCTCAAACCCTGCCACCAAGGGCAGGAATACCTTCCACCACACCAGAATGGAGAAAGCCCCATCCCACCTGACATTGCACAGTTCCAGGGATGAGGCACCTACTATCCCTCTGGACAACCTGTTCCACTGCCTCACCACCCTCACTGTAAAGTATTTCTTCTTAATATCTGATTTACACATGCCCTCTTTCAGTTTAAAGCCAATACCAGCTGCCTTATACCTACATGCCCTTGTGAAAAGTCCCTCTCCAGCATTTTGTAAGCATCCTTTAAATACTTGGAAGGCTGCTAAAAGCTCTCCATGGAGCCTCTTCTCCAGGCTTAACAGCCCCAAGTCTCAGCTTATTCTCAGAGGAGAAATGTTCTGGCCCTCTGATCATCTTCGTGGTCCCACTCTTGACTTGCTCCAACAGATCCATGTCCTTCTCTTCCTGGGGCCCCCAGAGCTGGACACTGCCCTCCATTCAGGATCTCACCAGACCAGAATGCAGGGGGAAGATTATCTCCCTCAGCCTGCTGGTCACTCAGTTTTTTGATCCAGCCCAGGATGCGTTTGCTTTCTGGGCTGCAAGGGTGCAAYTCACTCATGCTGAGCTTCTTGCCCACCAACACCCCCAAGTCCTTCTCCTCAGACCTGCTCTCAGCCTGGTCATCTCCCAGCCTGTATGGACACTGGAGGTTCCTCCGACCCAGATGCAGCACCTTGTACTTRTCTTTGTTGAACTTCATGAGCTTCTCACTCTGGACGCCACCCCTCCCCTGCAGCATGCTGACCCCACCACACAGCTTGGTGTCAGCAGCAAACTTGAGGGTGCCCTCAATCCCATTGTCCATGCAGCTGACAAAGACGTTCAACAGTGCCAACCCCAATACCAGCCCCTGAGGATCATCACTCGTCACTGCTTTCCACCCTGACATCGAGACACTGAGTGCAGCTCTGTGAGTGCATCCATCCAGCCCAYTCCTTATGCACCAAGGGATCCACCTGCCAAATCCCTATCTCTCCAGTTGAGAGATAAGGATTCTTTACTCCTGTTGATTCTGCAGATACTCAGGGAATGAAGGCACTGCTAAACTGTAATGGTAAGTTGCTTTTATTTGAAGGACATGCCATAGTTTGACAGGTCTTGGAGAAAATTAAGGTTGCTCTCTAACTGGTAGCAAATGCAGGTAAATGTGAAGGAAAAGAGAAGCCTTCCAAACAAGGAGAAACARTAGAGGCAGCCTTTGTGTTCTATCAGAACACCAGAGAAGCTGCTAAACAATTTGTCGTAACTACTCATCTGGTCCCATCCCTAGGCACTGCTTTCAGGCTTGAGGAAACTACCCTCAGTATTTCAGTTCTGTCTCTAAGCTTTGTTAAATTAGTGCCTTCTTGGCTAAAACACAGTCTGCTTTCAGGATTAGCTGTGTCAAAGGAATCACTGATGTGCAGTGATGTGCTGTCTTTGTGAACTTGCAGAGATGCTTCCATCAGTCTAATGGGACAGGCTGCAYTTATTCACGGGGAAATGGAATTGCKGGTGGTGAAAGGTCAGAACGGCGCAGTTCGCAGGTCAACCATGACCCCAAACTTCTGCTAGGATGCCTCTCTTGCTTTACCAGGTCTGCTACAGGCAAGGATAAAAGAAAGCAAGGATAAATGTGAAGCTTTTCCYTCCTTCCTAAACACTAACTAATGCTGGAACATCTGTACCCTAGATTTATAGGTTMTCAACTACCACATGGAGCATCAGTCTTCTGTATTTTTGACAGAGAGAGTAACAAATGTACTTCTATTTATGTGTTTTGKTTGAGTGTTTGACCTCTCCCCCTTCCCCTTTTCCATGGAAAAATGTTTCAACTTTAGTTTTCTTACTGTTTCTGTATCTGGGAGAACCTAAAGCCTTTTTCTAGATACTGAAAAGAGCCAATGCTAACTCTCCTATAAAAGTTAATGCCTATAACGTTTATTGCTTTTTTTTGGTCAAGAGATAAAGAACACTTACTGTATGAAAGCARTAGTGTTATGGAGGCTACAGTGCTCAGTACAGTCTGTGATGATGTGGATGGCTGGAGATTGGTAACCCCCAAATTACCTGGGCAATAAGAAAGATTAACCAAAATATCACCTGCTCTAGMYGACCCTGCTTGAGCATGGGCAGTTGAACTAGATGATCTTAGAACCCCTTTCCAAACTCAACCATTCTGTGATCCAGTGAAATACGGCAATACTGATATTCAAAATCCTCTTTACARCCCTGCAATTTAGCTGTTTGCCCATTCTATTGCTTAGATTTTCCCCTCTCTGTGATGCCTGTAGAATTTTTCTGTCTGTGTACATATTTATTCTCTCTTTTGTTTGCTGTCTTCAGATGTCTGTGTATCTAACACAAGCCATAAAGCACTCCAATTTCTTCAGAACAGATAAGGGGAGGGAGTCAGACATGGGGTGAAATAAYTTCTTACTGTTCAAAACCCTGATAATTCCTATGAACGGATTGGCCAAGTTAGCATTAYTAACAAAAGCCCAGATTCAAGTTTATAGCTTTCTGCTTGTGGGTAACTATAGCTGTGTGCTTGTTGCAAACATATTTATGTATGTGTGAGGTCTCCCATATCTTTACAGTTTAGTTGGGTATTTACAAGAAAAAACAGCCTTCTGGTTCTGCAACGCTTTAAYAACCTCACTAAAACCCTGCCAGACCTTCCCTCTACCACCTCCACTGATTTATGCAGCTCTGAACTAGACTGAAGAAGTTTCTGCTGTTATCTGTTTCCACCACAAGAAGACACCAACAAAGCGCTCCTAAGGATAAAAACCAACCCACTTTTTTATGAACACAGCCTGATATTGCCATTACATTTTGACACAAAATATAAAGTTCATTTAATAGGAGGGATTTGAAGAAAGAGTGAGAGTAAAAGAAAATGACAGGGCTATCCAGGTTCCTCCAAATATTTTTGACTTAGAACCATATTCATCCTCCTGCTCCCCSTGCTATCTCCAAACAAACAAAAAAACTGCAACAGATTTTCAACAGATACATAAATAGAAAAATTAAACCAAAAATTAAATTGGCTTAATAAGGCTGATGGAATTTTCAGATGGTGAGTTGCCAGTAACAAGGACTGTAATAAGAATCAATGAAAACTCATTTATAATTATGCTGGTTGGGGTAATGCAACATTAGTTCCATAAATATTAACCCAACTGCAAGAAAATCTGCAATTTGCCTATTTGCATATTCTTTTYGGTCTTGATGATTTTATCTATTTAATTTGTATACATATTAAATACCTTTGGAAGATGAAATTAATTCTAAGAGAATATGATTCAGTAACCCCATGGAGATGATGCAATTCAGGAAGAATTTTAATGAAGCATCACAGAGAAAGCATTTGCATTATTAACTATGATAGATTGTGGATWAAAAAAATCCAAATTATTTCCTCTCAGCATTCAATAAAACTATTTTATTCTGAAGRGAAATATGATTTAATGTAATTTCCCAGTTAATTATGATTGTTTATAAAGGCCTGACTAGACACTGAGCTATGAATGTCTTAGATTTCAAGTTACCACAGAAATTCAAATAATTTTAATTATTTTATGCAAAATAGTTATGAGATTTCTGCAGAAGTTCCTCCTTGGCTGAGTTTTCCCCAATAAATTCAATTAYTGGTACTCAGCAAATGTGACCAACAAGAAGCGAAATAAATACTTTGAATGTACAGCAGAAACATTAAGGAAAATAGCTGGAAATATATTTCAGGGCATAGCAAAGTATAGATTGCTTAGACTGAGCAACATGCTACTTCATTCAGTCAGTATCTTAGAAAGAACTGATGATCTTGTTACCCAACTGAATGTTTGAAACTTAACAGCAGGAATCAGCAATGACTTGAAAAAGGAGCTAAASAACAGGACACAACATTCTCCTCCACACTGAGAATTGTCTTAAACTGTCTTGACTTCCCTTCAAGGGAAGTATAAGATACAGCTATTAATTGGAGTGTTCTTAAGGAATACAGCTTTCAGCTTAGAAAGATCAGTGACACCACCCTGACAATATGCAGGGTTCACTTGCTTCACTACAGATGAACAATTCAGCATTACTAAGAAACCAGAACTCGTTTAAAGAAAAAAAAMCCAGCAAACTGGGGCAAGAGATTTACCTGAATGCTTGCCTGGTATTAAAGAGTGATTGTAGAATAAGCAGGCAAAATTACAGCCTTCTCATTCCTCAGTAAATGTGTGCAGACACTGATGGGGGCTTGAGACTGGTCTGTACTGAACAAAAGCCTGGTCACTCCTGTACCAAACTGAGGATGGGAAGTGCCCATGGATGGGAACACGGCCCCAGTCCATGCCCAGCTCCTCCTCACACTCACCTCTCTGCAGCCCACAGAGAGTTCCCTTCCACCCTCTGCAGAAACACGTGTGGGTATCACAATCCCTATCACACCYCACAGGTCTCACACCAGCCCTTCTGAATTGAGGTGAATTTCTGACAGTTTGATATTTGGCAATTATCAGACTGTTTCAGCAGCAGCAATCCYTCATCCCAGAGATAAACAGGACTTYTTTTATTTAGGAAGAACACTAAGGAAGAGACTTGGAAAAACATTTCAGAAGACAGTTTTTGTGCATGTTAACAACTTCAGAGAAGAAACACAAAAGATATATGTTTGGATGTAATACACAGTGACAAAAATGTAAACAAAAAAAGCCAGGCTGTGACTTAGTTTAAGCCTTGYTCAGTCACAGGCTAGCTAAAGCATGCTTCCACCCTCATAATTAAAAAAAAAAAATCCAGAAATTTAAAACAACTGAAACCACACAACAGTAGAACTTCTTGCACTGTTCCAAAGAAATGTAGAGAAAACAGAAATCAGTTAAATGTCTGAGATTAAATAGAAAGCATCTAATAATCCATTTAAAATGCTTTTACATTGTTAATCACTTATTTTCCTAAATCTAATGGAGCACGCATGTTTTCAGTAAAAATGTACCAGAATCTGCTCCAGATTAAAAAAAGCTGATGATACAACTGATCTTAAATTGGGAGAAGTTAATTAAAAACACTATTGAAAATACTAAATTCTAGGTGTAATGAATGCGACTTTTTGCACATCAGACACAGAAAATGGCAGAAATTAAAGCACAATGGTCTAGACAAACACCACGATCAGAGGGCACTTTGCTGGCCATTTTGAGTGAACACAAGAAAAAGAAATCTGAGAATTACTCCAGCATGTCCTCACAGTGAAGCTGACTATCAGCAGCTGACTGTTTGTGGTACACAAGGAGCTACTGAATGGAATAAGTGAGACTTGATAAAYGGGCATTTCATGACCTTCAAGATATGGCCCCAAACATGCTTGTCTTTTCAGGAAACTGATGCTGAATTAGATGAGATTGCACAATATGATTGTCAAAGCTTCACTCAAGATTGGCTGTCTGCAACCACACCTACTTATGTTTTTGCAGTGGCTGAGTGATGAGAGAGATGCTTGGAAAAACCTGTGAATGAAGTTCAAGTACCTCTTTCTAAGCACTCCTGTGTATCCTTCACGAGACTGAAATGGTATAACATTGAATAACTATTTGTAAATGTTGGCCTATAAGCACTTCCAAAAATTGTASTTAGTTATTCTTTTCTCCAGAGTTTAAATTTTGTCTTGCAGGGACTCTTGTACCACTGCTATTCCTAAAGCACATCAGCCCATGGAGGAGCAGRCATTCCTAGTGGGGCTGCTGCCCTAGAAGTCAGGAAGCCACTGATGAAGTGTCACAACCCTGCTGCTTCAGCCTAAAAAATGCAAAATATGAGTTACTTCTGGTTAAATTAAGCCCATGCCAATTTATTGGCTGAAGCTCATCAGTTCCTTTTATGGATTGATGGGTGTTGTGCAGAGTGGCTGCCCTCCTCACTGYCCTTCCTAAGCACCAAAGGAATCCAATGGGAGAGCTGAACTCTAAAAACGAAACCAGTGATTTTTGGGGTGCCTATTTTATGGGTCGGCTCAAGTGAACTTGTCCCAAACTTGTCAGGTCTTCTCACTGCATCTGCCAGAAAGTTTTGTCAACTTTCTCTGGGAGGCAGAAACAAGGCATATGCCACAGCCACCTCTGTGCCACCTTCTTCTGAGTGGATTTCCTTTAGCAGGATGGAGGGAAGGGGTGAACACAGAGCTTCTTGCTGGGGACACTGTTGATCTGAGGCAGTCTTTGGTGACACCACCCAGGACTTGCACCCCTTCAGTTCTGGTCAGCACTGTTCATCTTCCCCAAGCAAAGAACACTTTCTACCCCCATGTCATTGACCTCCAATAGGCTCTACAAATGTAAAAAAATTAACAGCTCATGTGTAGCACTTGTGGTTTTCTTCAAAGTTATGCAAAATTCATGCAACAACTGGAGAGATTCATATTAATCCCCTGCATGAAGACTACAAAACTGAAAATGAGCACAAATACTGTGAAAAATGAATGTCCCAAGGATACTTGCTATGACAAACAGGAAATACAGAGCTCCTTGTTCAAGTTCTCCTACACCATTCCAGTCTATTCCCTCCTCATTATCTCCACAGAATGACTATTCATTCATGATAAGCTGGTTTGATTAGTTCAGATAATTTTCCATCGCTGTTTCTTGCAAGCTGCAGTCACAGCAAAGAGTTTTTTGAGTCATTCTCATGACCTTGTTCCAAAATTTGTCTGYGCTGCCCAGTGCCTAAAGCCATCCAAATAATTGTAATAATTTTTACATGTGRTGCAATTAGTTAAATATTGAAGCTAAAGCTGGAGAAGCAATGAGTAGAAGTTTTGCTAGTAATTATAATCAGATGCTGCAACAATCCTTGTGGTTTCCCCTGCTTGTTCAGTTGTTGCTCACACAGACCATCCACAACATGAGCGGGAAATTCCCGTGAGAAAAGATTCTGGACTTGAGGTCCAAATGATGCTCTCTATTGGTTTGAAGGGAGAAAATAAGCTTTTTTGGGTCAGTTTACTTGAATAGAGCATAGCAGAATAAACTGAATATAGTCCAATAAATGAAATACTGAAATATACTCACTATTGCATTGTTATATATTTTTATCATTAAAGAAAATTGAGGACAGAAAGAACTTACTGTCAACCAATACACACATMGTTGATATTTTTATCTACATTTTATTGGTAAACAAATTTCTGACACATCAGTAAGTRAACAGACTGTAAAACATATCTCTAGACAAATATCAATGTAGACAGATAAACAGTCTTGAGAGAGGAGGTTTCAAAAAAACCAAAAAATCTTAAGCTGTCATGTAATATTAACAGGAATACAGTGTGCTTTCCACAGCACTACTTGGAACGAAATGTTATGCCCATGGATGGTAAAGCAATGAATAAGCTGCAGCTAGTCCTGGTCATGAAGMACTGTTTGAAGGCTGAACACGAATGCCAAAAAATCTGCACAATTAAGTGCTACTAGTCCTACAGATCCCAAGTAGGCCACATAAGAGCTTATCACTCTACTTGCTGTGTAAAATCAAAGTGAAACACAAGCTYGACCACTGCATACTTGCAGTTTTTCTAGATCTTGAGGGCTAAACAAAGCTGGGAACATGAAGCCACAGAAGCCACCCATCCTAAGGGCAGTCTGAAGAGAGTTCAGCACTAGACTTGAAACAGCTTCAAAACCAGARCTGTGTAGCTGAATGAAAACAGAAATTGGTCAGAAAAGCTTCTCTGTATGGATTGATTTAAAAGATAGTGGGGAGGAACAATATGACAGAATTCCTAATGCCAAAATGGGGGTTTTAGTCAAAATGAGATAAGGTGCCAACTCCTGAACATGTGAGTGGATACAGCCCTCACGGGACTCATGGCAAGCTCAGGTTCAAGCCTAGAGCCCAGCTGCATTGCCATGTCTACATTTCTTTTCCTAGAAGTGTTTTATCATCAGTCTTAAAAAAAAAAAATCTTAATTTTGCCTTACTCAAGAATAAAATATCACAGGTCTTGTAAATATCTCACGTCAGCAAAACTGGCTCTGTTAACATTTTTTCTGCCATACACTACCCAAGAGCCGTCTCCTTGCTTTTATGCTGGAAGACAGCATATTTGGATCTTGCTGTCTCCTGCTTTTTACATCTGCTATGCTGTGAATGGAGTCAATGTCACCATGCTGGCTCTCCTGGCCTTATTCCAGCCTAAGATTTCCTTATGCTGGAGGGAATTGCTTCAGCTGCTTTTACWGAGCAACTTTAATTCCCCTTTCCTCTGCCACAGTTTACCAAAAGGGCATTGAGCAGATATTTAATCTTCCCTTTTTTTCATCTTCTTCCCAAGAGTGTAAGTTCTTACTAATATGATAACCAAAGTAAAGGAGGCAACAGCTTGCACGCTTATCTTAAACCAGGCTTTTATTGTAACTTATTTCCCCTCATCTCCATGTGAACTGAAATGTAAGTGTACAYACCACACATCAAAACACAGATTTAAATATATTTCTTTCTGAAAGGTTTAGTGAAAAGGGTATTCAAATGATAGTACAGATTGAATATASTGCTGGAATAAGATATTCACTGGTTTGCAGCAGTGGATGCAGAAAAGTCTCCCACTGCAAAGACACACTGATGGTGGAAGTCTACTAGAAAAAGGTTCCCTCTGGGTCCACTTCTGTTTATTCATGGTTTCTTTATGTTAAAAGCTATGATTCATAGATGTCTCTGTCTCACACTACAAAACTTTCATAATTTGCCATTATTTTAGCTTTCAGTACACTGCCACCACTGCTATTTAAACAGTAGGTGTGTTGCAATAAATACTATTGCCTTGTCATCTCTGATTAACTGAGTTCAGTTACACCACCCCAGTACTAGACCAGCACAGCTGAACTGGGAACAAATTCGGGTCTAACATCTAACAGATGTGTGATGGGAAAATTTCCAACATCTCTTCTTTTTTCTTAGAAAGCAGTTAAAAAAAAAGAAACAACAACCCAAAACTAGTTTAACTTCAGTTTCTCAAGGCTCAGAATCTCTCACAATAACAAGCTTTAGGGATRACATGGGAATGAAAGAAAGCACAGTAATATAACAAGAGGGAATAACTGCTCTGCTTAAAATACAAACTATTTCACATGCTTATTCCTATCCACATTATATAGAATCTTTCCRCTGAAAGCATTCCAAGAATGTGCCATTTACTGCTAAATCAATGAAGTCAAAGAGCATGGGAATGTAGTCTGAGATCCCAGAAGAATCCATCCAGATTGCGCTATCAACAACCTGCAATGCAGTGCAAGGTTGAGACCAAGCCTGGTACTTTGCCCGAAGTCCAGGCCATAATTTTTTTTAAAGGCTACAAATGCAAGTATTTACAGAATACCATTTGTGGTTGTTCGCCTCAGGAAAATTAAGTAAAGTTGGAAAACAATGCTTTCTTGATGAGTGTRTTTTATTTTCTCTCAATCTATATGCAAATTTTTATTGCAAACAAATCTGTGCAAGCTGTTCTAAAATAAGCCCCTAAAAATAAGCAATTGAAGCTTACTCTAATATATGGCAGAAGTAGGAATTTTGCTGAGTTACTACATGCTCAGCTTTTTCACCCCATGCCTCATCTAATGTTAGGACCACAGCTTCTGCGATAAATATGATTCTTGTATAAACACATTCTTTCCAACAATATTCATCTGGCTCTTTGCGTCTAAGGAGTATGAAACGTTACAGAGCTCTCAGCACTTCATTCTCCCTCTCATTCAGCAGGCAAAAATAAATCTTTGCTTCTTCTGCTGGTATATAATACGCAGTGCCAGGAGCTGCAAAATCCTTCCCTTTTCTAGTAGTGTCTAGCGCACTCAAGAACTTGCCGTTAGCCACAGACGTGAAGAAATGTTAAACAAAGTTGCTACTGCATAACCACCTCCTCCYCCAYGARCTCCTGGGATAGGTTTAGTCCTCAGCTGCGCTTGAAGAACACACTTGTTGAGATTAACACGGCATCACAGCCYGACTGCTTGCGTAGTTTTGTTWARAGCRGCGTCAGCATCTCTGCAGAGCCATCCAGGAGGCGGCTTGAAACACATCTCAACAGGGCAAGAAATCAGATTTTTCACACTGAATGCTGTGGAATTTCCACAGGGGAGTGGGGAGATCTCGACTGCTGTTGGTCTTCAAAAAGGTCCTCATACATACAGGACTAAATTTAGCTCCTCCTTTTCAGTTTGGGCTACATTTAAAGAGAAAGAGCCAACACAATGCCCAGCTCCTGGATCCAGATGCTTAGCCAATTACTTCCTTGCTGCRTATAAGAGTGAGACACAGGTCCTTTTTGCCTCCCTCTTCCCCTTCCTCTGCCCCATACTCTTGTGGAAGAGTAGAAAGCTCTTGAGGATGGAGGAATACAGATTGTAAGGGCACTGGCTCTGCAGGGCTGGCTGCAAGAAGATCTTCAGTTTACTTTGAATAAGACACCACTCTTATGAAACAGCTGGGACCAAACAGGTACATGGAAACTAAAACAGAAATTAAAAACACTACTATTATTTCATAGCTAAAATACTTATATTTTAGTATCAATACAGATTGATACTCTGCAGACCTGAGCAATTTCATTCTCAGCTCCATCATGTCTTTTGTTCTTTTAACACTTGCAAAGCTCTTACAGCTGCATCAGTGGGTAACACCTCCTTTCTTCAAGTATCATGTTTCTTCATGTTCTGCATCAGCAAAACTATCTTTTCCTCATTATTTGCATCACTTTAGTAAGTAAAGTCCTCTTTTCAGAGCAGAACCAAATTTCTGTGTGAATAAGGATGACAGTAGAATAGCTGCAATTCAGTCCATTGCACTAATTTGTAACTGCTCATTAAAAAATCCAATGTTYATCCTTTTGATTATTTCAAATTAGAAAGAAAACTTCACTAGGATTATTTGAATGAAATTTCTTCACAATAACTAATTGTGATGGTGATTTGCTCAGCAAAAGTTTGAGCCTTGCACATGCACACATGAACAGGCACACACATCATGGAAAGTTCTTTACGCCTCCATTTCTATAGAGGAGGGSAACCACAGTTCTTCCACATTTGCTCATCATCATCATCCTTATGGTGTGCCTGCTGAGCTTCACTCTCTGGAGGTCCACCTCCGGGGAGAGAAATGTGATAYGGGCAGTTTTCTGTATTTAGACCTGAGAACAACTGAGAAATGCAATGTTGGCTGCACTAAGCAGCTTTTCTCTCTACTGCCATGTCCACAGCAGCCTTGAGAATTCCCACTCTGCATAGCAAAGGGATAAGTTTCTTTATCATCTGAGTCGGTTTATTCACCACTGGCATTTACAGAACACATCAGTAACACTGAGACAAGGCAGTGTACAGATGAAAGCCAGAACCTGATCCCCCAATGTATCCTTTCCAGAGCTACGTTATTCCAACTGTAATGTAGCACTCCACACAAAACCAAGGCCATGTCTTTTCAGTAAGAATAATGTAAGTTTATGGCTGAATTCTCGATCAGTGTATGTTTCTGACACAGGGAACTAACAAAAAAAAAATCCTTTCCTGTTTCTTTGTCTGTGTATAACGACATGTGCCAAAAGGAAGCATGTTTGGACACTATTATGCAGCTTGCTGAGAAGCTATCTTAAACGTGAGGTTTCTTCTTTCCTACTAGCCATTATGGTTTCTTATCTCAAGCATTCAAACTATTTGCTAATTGCTCTCTTTTCTGTTTTGGAATCTTTTTTGTGGTGGTTCTTTTTTTTTTTTTTTTTTTTTTTTTTTTTTTTTTTTTTTTTTTTTTTTTTTTTTTTTTTTTTTTTTTTTTTTTTTGGACTTTTTGTTGTTTAACAAAGTAGTTGCTATGAAAATAATAACAACTTGAGGACAGGAACATTTCTGTCCATATTTTTAATACTGAAAGGCCCTGTCTTTATTATGTAGGAATGTTAACATTTCTCTGGGGATAWCCTTGTAGAAAGCAGGTTGAATTTTGCTGTGAGATTGAAATGCTGGTGAAATAAAAAGACTGAGAAGTCTTTGTGACTAATTGCTACCAGGAGTTACAGCCTGATCCATAACCACTAAAACAGAAAWTAGACTCCCACCTACTTTACATTATATAAGATTTATTAAGCATAAAGGCTTCAACTATTTTTCATTGCAAGATCTAGTTCCCTTTTATCTTTTATTTTGCTCTAGCCTTAAGGAAAATCCAAATGTATTCAAACATGCTTGTTATATGTTAACACATTTAGAGTGCTTTTCAGCCATATCATGCCCACAAAATTGCCAATGYGGCTACAAGGAGAGAAAAAGAGGTGTGACCTGTATATGGGAACAAGACTGACAAACGTTGTGCAACGTTGTGCTCTAGCTGGCACTAGCATTGCTCTGCTAATGCACAGCTGGAATTCACAACCAAAACATGGAGATGGAGTGGTTGTTTCTTTTAAAAAGAGGTAGATGGTATCAAAATCAACTTCTAAAATCTCCCAACAGAAACATCTTTCCATCTGCTGCTATAGTTTCTTTATCCTGAAATTGTTCTGTGGAATTTCCTGTTTACTCTCAATCTCCTAATTTATAGATCATGTCCTTCAGCACCAATGGTAGAGTTTATGTAATTACCATTCACTGAATTCCTTCATTATGTTCTTTTAGAACAAACTGGATTATTATCTAAATGTGTGTAAGTTCAGGAGGTTTAACATTTTTCTACAGACTATAACTTAATTGCAAGCTCGAGCCTCATACTGACAACTGCCTAACTAAAAAAAGAATATTAAATTCAAAACACTGAAACAAAATCTCCAGTGTATCCTACAGAGAGACTGTAGCATTACTTTTGAATTTCCTCATTTTATTGGTGTTTTCAGCATGTATTCTATCCGAAACACTAAYGAAATATAGCATCTCCTATTCAGTTACCTGAGGCATCCTTCTCCGCATTATTTCTATGTCTGATTTTGAAGCACATGATCAGCCTGGAGCAGAGCCATCAGTGTGACAGCYGGGAGCTATAGGTGAGCAACTCAAAAGGGAGAAGTTCGTGAACACTTCTGTAACAAATGTCCCTTTCATGGAGTTAGGAGGATGGACAGCTTTTCCACAGGGCAAACTGTGGGGCTCAGCACTGGCTATACAGATGCTCCTTAAGCAGCAGAGACCAGGATTCAGCTCTTCTAACATCCTCCCTTTTCCTCCAGCCACAGAAAGGTCTTTACAGCAAAGGACAGGAACAGAAACCCTGCCTGTGCTGTCCTTCCTAGGCAGTGGTTAAGGAGGAGGATGGATGAATCACTTTTTCCATCTCACAAAAGCACGCACTTCCATCCTCAGCCCGTGCAGTGCCTGCAGCCTCCCTGCAGCCTGGGAAAGCCAAGGAACAGAGCCCTGGACCCCTGGTGCACACCACAGTTCCTGTCACCCAGGAAGCCTTACAAAATCCATGCGTAAAGCGGCTTTGGAAAATTGTGATTCAGTTTATTTATTAAAATAAGATTTATTTCGCTAAATCCTCCCTGTATTTTTAAGTGGTTTGTTGAAAATCTTCCAAAGGTTGACTCGGGAACCAGATTCATTCTAGCTTAGCACAAATATTCTTTTAACCAAGTACAWAAGAAGCAAAGGCCATTTGCTGCTGACTGACCAAACTCAAGATGYGATTAAATAATCCTCATGCTTCTTTGCCCCAGCTCCTTCACCTTCTCCCCAGAGGTAAAAGGGCAGGAAAGGTGCCCTCATTCCTTACTGACACCATTGGGAGAGGGATGGGTGCTCAGTGCCCACAGGGAGAGCAGCTGAGATGGCACTGAGCCACCTCTTTGAACAGCACTCTGGCTGCACACAGCGAGTGAGCTGGGCATTGTCACACCTCACAGCCTAACCTGGCCCTCACACAAACAAAACATTGCACTGACAATACTGCAATTCCCTCTGTTTCCAGCAACTTTATTCCAACAGGGACAGGAACACAAACATGACAACCTGTTCCATGACAGCTTACTGAGGATCATGTCCACCACATTAACACCACTGAAGCTTTAAGTTACCTTCCTTTTGTGCAACACTGAGCCCTGCTGCATTTAGAGCTGTTTCCTAACTGCCCAACTCACTTCCCTCCTGCTCCCACTGCTCTTCTCCACCTCTTCTGGCCTTAGTCCCAGCCATCTGCTGCCAGCTGCTAGACAAATCACATCCACAAACTTCCTCCTYCTGTCTCCTTCATTGTCCGCTCCCACACTCTCCTGAAGTCTCTTCACCTATTAGCCACCTGGCAAGAGGAGCATCTTCAAGTTCATTAGGTGAACATTCCTGGATAGAAAAGCACCGATTAAAAAAGAAGGGTGGAGTTGGCATGGAATAGCCAGGGAGAAAAAGGAAAACAAACAGCAAGTGAAAATAGGGTAGGAAAGCAATGTGCAGACTTGGGAAATTCCATGCCTGGTAGTATGGATGAACCAGCTAGGTTTCAGCCAATCTTAGAGTGAATAAAACACCCTGCCTTACTTCTACTCTCTAACCTGGTCTGAAACAAGAGTACAAAAGAAAGCAAGAAGAAGAAGGTAGCTGAAGTACTTAGATAAAATTTTTATGGGCTGTGAGATGCTCTAAAATCCATCACTGAAAGCCATCCAGAAACACAAAGAGCTAATCTGAAGTCATTTTTTGTTTCAGCAGAAGAAAGTATAAACCAGACCAAAATCAAACACAGCTCATTTTCAGAAGACACTGGGTGGTAACAAACAGTTCTGTTTTGTAAGAATAAGCCATCAAGAAAAGGAATGCATCCTACTTTTGATTTTTTTTTCTAAACATGGATTTGAGGTTGATAAAGGCGAATGAGCTCACCTCCCAGTAGAGATAAAATTCCACTCATACAACTGATTAGCCATAAGACAGTCCTCATCATACTAAAACTATTCCAATTAACCCCTCCTCCCAAAACCTTCCCACAACCTCCCCAACGCCACCCACAGTTCAGTGCATTGGAAAAGTAGCTGCTRACAAATGGGAGGGCTGTCCATCTACTGAGTTTTCCAAGTGTTATGTTTTGGCTATTTATTGGCATAGCTACATTGCAAATGAACTTCTCACTCACTGATATGTTCCAGCAAAATCTGACCTAAGCAAAGCCTACCCAGTCATTCTGGCCAGTTGGCAAGGGTTGATTAAGATTCCTGTTATTTTTACTTTGTTTTGACTGGCTTTGAAAAGGCAGTCCTAAACAGGCTTTTCTCACTTTCTGGAACCTTAGGGAGCCAAGGAGGTACTGCACTGTACATGGAGAAGCTATTGTGGGTCCGCACAGTGCAGTTCCATTACAGGCTGCCACTTGTCCCTCCTCACTCTGATTTAYTACCCAGATATGAAAACAAAAATGTACTCTTGTGCAAGCGTTCCTTCCAAACTCTGATGAGGGAAACGATATTAAAACCCAAAAGGGCATGCACAGATTTCCACAACTCCTGGCCACATTCTTCTCATGCTCCCCACCTTTTACCAATTAGAGACTGAAGTTTCTACTACTTTTCTAGAAATATTCAGAGCCTCCTAGATGGTGAGGTTCTGACTGGAAATACACAAAACCTTCTAGTGAGAGGAGAAAAGAATTGTCACACTGACTGAAAATCCCTTCAGTATTTGCTGCAGACACAGTCTGTGGAATAATTCTCCACCTCCTCAGACTTATATCCTGTAGGTGTAGTTTCCACTTACAAGAGTTACTTGGTAGTAAATGTTGCATGAAATATTGAACAGCAATACTGAGATAAATATACATTMATCCAACACCAGATTCAAATCTGAAGAGATGCCACAGCAGCAACATAATCTAAGAAGGAGCTGGAAGGAACCTTTTAAAGGTCATCTAGTCCAATCCCCAAATACCTCTCTAATGACCTTTCTTGCCTCTGAGATTTTGAACACTGTAGACAAGCATAAGACAYGTGAAATAATCCCTATGCTCTTCTCAGCATTGATAAGCTTGTGGTCAGATAGTCTAAGTTCAGTTCTGGACACTGCATCTCAACAGTCAAGAGGAAAACAATAAAGGATGGTCAGAAACACAAGAAATTTTACCTACTAGTAATAAATGAGTCAGTTCTCTCTAGACTGCAGCAGCAAAGACCAAGTGGGGTACAATAGCACAGATACCAGCCCAGGAACTTCAGATATGCTGACAAGCTTGCTGGTGGACTGTGAATCTCCATCACTGGAGCTCTTTAGGGGAAAGTTAGACTGTATTGGTAACAGCAGCAGAAATTGCATACCTTACAGTTTACTGGGGTATAAACAAGGAAAAAATGCCCTGCCAAATGTAATAAGTGCTTATTAGTTGTACTGTGTCGAGAGCATCCAAGAGAGCAAGGCCTCTTTGTCAGAGACACTTACACGCACATTGAGTAACAGTTTACAGAACTTGCACTGCAAAGAAACGAGTGGGCTTAAGCAGGGAATTGATGATATTTTCTTTACTAGGGTTGAGAACCTTAACCAGAGTGGTATTATCCAAAAGACAAGAACTTTGCAAAAGCAGAAAAACCCTGGTTCCAAGTTCCCTCAGGTGCYTTCAACTCTCACTTGGTTACTCAGTAAATAAGTACGATGACCAAAAACCAGCACACACTGGATGTAACTCATTGTCAAACACTTCAAAAATCTGTTTTGCTAAGCAGAACTGAGCTCTTGGGAGATTTACCTTACATGACTTCCCTTCCAACATATCAAGAGCCTGTGGCTAAGCCAAGGAAGGAAGCAATGTCTCCTGAGAGCCCAAGGCTACAAGCAGGAGCTTGCCTGGAGGTTCCAGCCCCTCTTGCAGCTCATTTCTACTTAGCGTGGTCTGTGGACACAGATGGGACACCCACACAGCGATGACAGAACTACCAGAAGCACATAAAGGGTGATACACTGTACATAAGAGGGGAGCACTTTTTGCTTCTGTTTTCTTTGGTAGTAACTCCTCACATATTTTGGAAAGCCGATACTGAGGTTTCCTACTGACAAACCATGTAGGAATTCAATTACCTTGTGTCTGAACAGGCCCGAGAGCCCCAGAATGGTAAAAAGTGCACTTCTGGCAATAAAAGGTAGTACTTACATGCTGTCTAAAGACAATACAGAAATCTAATCTCTGAGGAAAAACGTCAAACCTATTTTGAAATCAACATTTCTCATTCTGTTTGCTGGGCATAGATCACTCTGAAGGTGAGCTGGTACACTCGTTTTACCTTGTGTGTTATTGATTTATGGAGTTTATTGAAAAAAATTAAAAGTGCTTGATGTAAAAAATCTTAGGGTGTTTTGTTTTGTTTTGTTTTGTTTCTTCTTCATTATGACAAATACAACCTAAGTGACAGGAACRGAGAATGAGAATTAGATGAGATATAGCAGAAAACATGGGTTACATGTCCAGCTGATACTAACTGGGGTAGCTMCATTTTCTTCTTGAAGCTGATGATGACAGCAGTTTTCCAGAAAGGAGATCTGACTACTGTCTACTGTCATCAGAGAGGCTTCAGAAGAAACTTGTGCAGGCAAAGGAATGGGAATAGAAGAGGARTTACCTACAGGACATCTGACTACCACCTGTCCAAAAAAAGAGGAAGACACAGTGCAAAGACAGAGCAGAGAGTATTTATCTTCTTTCTCCACCCCAGGCCTTCAATGGTGTGCACCTCCCAAGCCTCATTTCAAGATCCTGATGGATGTCAGCAGCACTTAAGTTTTGTGGCTGTTTCTCAGCTCAGGAGTGAATTCAGCAGAGGTGAAAGTGGACTGTACAGCAAAGGACACACTGACAAGTTCTACAGAATTTACCTGAATATTGGGGCTTTTCACTTAAGAAATCAGAGCAGTCAGTTTTAGCCTAAAAGAGGAGCATGAGCTCAAGTCCACAGTAACACAGAACTTCTTTCTTTTCACACTTTTTCTCAGTGTAATTTCTTGTTCAGCACTACACTGTGGTACCCTAAAATCTGGAGAAAATCTGCCCTATTTTTGACCTGAGGTTATAAAAAATGTAGACAATAGCAGATAGCGGCATATTTTTACATATATTACACAAAATTATTCTTCCTCTCAGAAGTTACTTGTTCCCTTAAGCTCTTGAGGCCTTTGTGCTTAGTGAAAATGGYTGTGTGTGTGTGTGGCACTTTAATGTAATGACACAATCTGTAAGTACAATAGTCTAAGTTAAATAATGCTTCCTCACAAAGTTTCAGGCGCACAACTAAGGAGTTAAGTAGTTTCCATGTTTGTTTTTCCTGGATCCTGTTCTGAGACTATCTTCCATAGCTGGAAAAGGTCAACATCCTACCATTAATACAACATTATTCCCACAAGTTTCTACAACAAAAAAAGTTTTCATAAACAAAAGCCATTTTTTAATGTGGTGCATCAAGAGCCATGTTTACTTGCGCTGTTATTTTGCCAGTACCTTATGGTTTAGGAAAGATAAGGCTATTAACAGAATTTAAAATACATATTTTTTGATCTTACTCCACATTGGGAATGAAAGAAAATGTTACTAAACTGTCCTCCCAACTTCCTCTCTTGAGAGGTCAGATAACTTGGCAATCTATCACTTCTGARAAAGAAAGTCTACATATGTGTATTTGAAGGAGCCAAGACATGTAAAAAAATTATATACAATCATTCAAAATTTTCTGAACTTTGCTCTGAAAATAAATAATGCTGACATTAAGAAACCAGTTTGAAGTATTTTATAGTTATTAAAGTAAAGCCCCACAAATCTTCTCATAATCAAAATGCTCAGAGGAACTTCTTTGCTTTGACTATTAACTCTCTTTGTTCCTATGTACTGGTTGGCAAAGACAGTTCATTTGGGAAATGCACATACATTTATAGTCTTTCCATTTGTCAGCTTTCTGTAAAACTTCTAGAGTCTTCATAAAAGCAGTACCAAAACACTTGCATGACATCGGGCTAACATGTAAAAGGCAAAAAAAAAAAAAAAATTGAAGAGAAATGAGGTTTTTTTGTTTGGGTTTTTTTTTTTCCTTCACTTACAGTTTTTAACTGCAGCACCTGTTTGGATTGCTCATTTGTTCCCAATGCATATGATTCACATCCCTTCTCTCCAGAGAAACAAAAGCACAAAACCTCAATGTACAATCCAGAACGTGGATCCCGCTATTTCTTCTCTTTGAACTTCAAATCTAAAGTGGAAAGAATGTTTTGGAATGCTGGCATCTGAGTAAGAATGTGCAGTACATGGTCAGTGGGTGTAGATGTAGTTTCAGTACAGAATAACACATAAAGGGAAATACAGTGGAAATAGTTGTCATTTTAAACATATTTTTATATCAGATTCTGGATTACATGAGAGATGTGATACACAGGATTAATGACTGACAAGCAGCTCAGGATTTGTAAGTGAATTTCTGCTTCTATCCATGAGCAGGTCAGCAGTACCAGGGTGCTGCTGACTGCTGCCTCTTTTGAGGAAAATGCACAGAGTAAAGGTGGTGAAGAATAGGTGGTGACTGCAAATTTAGTTGAAAGGTACTCAGTCAAATCAGAGGAATGAGGTAGATTCCCTCTGAGAAGCTTTCACAAATGCTCAGTTCAAATTTATAATTTTTATATTTCTTTAGCTTTTATCCACAGAAGGAATTTTGTTTAGAGTTCTCCATTAAAAGAGCCCTATCAAAAGCTCAGRTAACCCATAGTTCAACCATTCTGAGTATCAAGAGACACTAATTTAGCACACTAAAGATCTGGGTTAAAACCCTGGACCAAAAAGTGCAAGGGAGCTATCCCATGGTATCTTACCTAGTTGAGACACTGAGACACATAATACCCAGACCAAAATGAGAGGGGCAGAACCCAGAAAATGGTCTTGTAAAACAGGGATAAAAGTAACAGCATTCTGAATTGGTTACAGGAACACACTGAGCTGCATGTAACAGAAAGCAAATGTGCAGTTCATATTACTTGAGCTCCATATCCACCAGCCACAAGGCAGTAAAAATACATATCACACTGACAGCAAGGGAGGAGATTACATCACTTCAGGGACACACCTGACTCTGGATGTGAGAGACTCTGGAGGAGCACGAGTGTCAGGCTAGAAGCTGGTAAGAGCCAACAGAGCATTACGAGCACCATGGCATCATACAAAGGCACATCCTCTGGACACAGACTAAACTGACCCCAGTTTCAGGGTGATTAACAAAACAGGGGATTGTTTCACAGCCCCCATCAGAATTTATTCTCAGCAATTTAATCAGAAGTCAGATAGGAAGTAAACTAAATTCATCAGTCATCAGCTGGCTGATACTCCTGCATCCTGGAGTGTTTACAGGTTGTGCAACATTTCCTGTCCCAGGGAAAGAAATACTTGTTACAAGTATGAAATGCCTTTTGTTTTATTTCAGTCACTAGTTCTTAACAGAAGTTTCTTGCTGAGGTTTTCTTTGCTTTGTCTCTGCTTACCTCATGACACTTTAATATCTAAATATTAAGAGTTTTGTTTGAAAGACTTGCCTTTTGTTTGGTTTACATATTGCTATGTACACTTACAATTTTTCTTTCTGACTACRATTCTCTCCTCTTCCAGCCCATCCTAACCAACTCAAGGAAACTTCTGCTTGTTCTGTGATTATGCCAAAAGCTTTGTGCCCAGGGAAGGAGGCACTTCTAGGAAGGAAGTCTCGATGATATTTTGCTTTGGAGAGTAGTAGATTAGTATCTCCAGATGGTTTTATCTCAATTCTCACCCTGACAGTCAAATTTAAGCAAAGATGGCTATTTCCTATTTCCATTACAAGAAGCTGAAAGGTTCTCACAGCAGACTAAGCTGGAAGCTTCAGCATTTCCCTCCTGGACCCTCTGGAATGTCCTCGTTACTGCTGCAGTTTTGATTTAAACACCTGGGTCTTCCCCAGTCAAACACAAGGTAATTTGCCTGTGATGCTTCTGCTTTTTTACAAAACAAACTTGAGCGTCTCATGAATTCTTGGATGCTTAGTTAGCTCTYATAAAGCCAAAGCTTACTTCTGAACAAATTTCAGTTCTGAGAGCTAATCAGACCAGCAGCCACAATAAGTGATCTTGTAACATGTGCATAGAAGGGATCATGATCATGCACTTGCTTAAAGACACAGGTTATCTGATAGAGGTTATAAGACCCTAGGAATGACTTGCTTTTGTAAAGAGGGAATTTTGAGGAAGTTTTCCTTGAATTAAATTGCTATGTAAGGCATAAGTTAAAGTCTGACCTGTATTTCACTTCATAACAAGAATAGATTATGACACTTGAGACAACATGAGGTGACCATGTYGGTGGTATATATTTGAATAAACAAATTGCAGGAATAGGTGAACAATTATAAACTAACACTAGGTACTGAATTTCATTATGGGAATGTTCTTAACTGAATTGAAAATGAATTGTACTCCACTGGGTATGGATAACAGCTGCGCAGCTTCTAACTGCAGGCTCTTTCTGAGATCTTGAACAGAATTTGGTTTAGAGAATTGGGAATATGAAAAGAAAAATACAGTATGAAAGATCTCTTCTTGAAGCAAAGGATTCACAAGTGGCTGCAAGAGCATTCCARCAACTGTAAATACACGACAGAGAAGTATGTTTATCCCACAAAAATGAAAAGGACTCCTGTTGATTTARTACACAGAGGCAGGAACACATTTAGCTTTACAATTATGCCTCACTGCAAGGAGGGTTTATKTAGCCAGTTGGTGTTCTGACTTATACCATACAAAACATCTTTGAAGTCACTTAAGTTATACAACATACATAAATCAGGACAGTTCTCTGTCTAGGACTAAGAATAGGTAGAGAAGGAAAATCCTTACAGGGAAAAAGCAGAACACAATGTCTGTGAGGGGAAGAGTAAACAACAGCCCATACTGCAGCTGTGTAAATGCACAACGCCACAGACTCAGCTGAAAATATGATGTGCATATTTATTTCAGAGTGTTGGGGCTTTTAAGGGAGATAAAAACAATCTTTTTAAAAGAAAAAATAGTTTCTGAGAATGGTATTTAGTGCGTATTCAGTTTTGGTAAACATGAGGGGCCAAACTGTCAGGGAGGATACGCTGAAATTATTTTGAGGAATTTCGCTGATTAAATGTACACATGACTGATACAATTAGMAGTGTCTAGCAGAAACTATTACTTAGTAAAACTGTAACTGTGACAGCAGTGTATACCCATCTTTGATGGCTCTATATGTATTTTAGCAGGGAGGGCAGCACTCCTGTGGCAACAGAGCTATGGGTCCCTCCAGCGAGGACTGGACACTCTGAGGAGGGAGACACAGGGGGCAGGAGGGTCTCTGTCCCTCTGCATCCCCAGCCCTCTGCTGTTTCTTGTTCTGCACACCCCACACCACAGTGGGGCCTGGGCTGCAGTGTCCAGCRCTGGCACTTGGAGCAGTGTCAGGGTCACTTGCAGGGGGACCCCAAGGACACCCTGTTCCTTCCCATGGGGGCTTCCTCATGAAGCGACCCCATCTTCCTTAGCCTTGGTGGTAGTCATGGATCCAGACTAGCCCCAACAGGCCTGTTCTCCACTTCCCATGTATCTRGAATAGCTCAGGCATCTTTAGAGGATGACACAGAAGGATGTTGGTCTGGGGCAGGAGAAGCAAGCCTGTTCTCTAGTTCACATGACCAAGGTTACCACTGCAGATCAGGCCCTGGAGGTGCTTGATCCCATGGAGCTGCCCTGCACCTTCAACAACGTCACTCCAACACATGCCATTCCCCTTCTCAAGAGATGCTTGAGCCATTGTGCCAGATTGAAAATATGCCACTACATGCTGGACAGGCCCTGAGGAAATAGCTCCAGAGATGCAGGGGTGAGCAGCTCCCTGCTGAGACTCTGACTGTGACTCTGTGTATGGATTCATCCACGATCTTGGGTCTACAGGGCTACATGGTTTACTTGCCCTCCTCTGCATTTTGGCCTGAAGACATGGGAACAGCTCATTTTTTAAGCAGAATTTTCTGTGGTGGCCAAAGCTGTCCCAGCAGACACATTTTGTGATGACACTTTTYAGATGGCTTTGCAATTCACTAAGCAGCTGCCTTTGACATGGTTTCTCTCCTCAGGCTGCTCTGCTGTTTTTCTGGGGGTGAAACATTCTGGTCTCCCATCTCTCTGATGATAAAAATTCTCCCTTGAGAAAGTTTTCTGGCCTTACCGTCCCTGGCAATTGTGCTGAATTCTGGATCTCTCCATCAATTTCTCTAATTTTAATGCTGTTGTTTAACTGGATAATCTGACTTCTACCATTTTAAATTTATATTTCATAGCACATCTGCAGCATTTGAGAGTTCACTGCATGTTTCAAACCACACCACAGCATCTTGGCAGTTACACATGACTTCAGAGATTTTATACACATATATCTGACGCACAGAGGAARTAATTAAACCATGTGGACCTCTCCCATACAGTAGGAAGCACAGCACAAATCTTCTCACTTGATTTATTATAACCTCATGTCATTTAGCAAAACCAACTCTGCAACTGTTTGAAGGAGAGAAGCCAGCTGAGGAGAGGGAGAACCTGCATGGGGAGCTGTGGTTTAGGCAATCCTGAGCAGTTTTATGTGCCTGCAGCAGCACAGGGCAGTCAAGACCTTGCTGTCAGCGCCAGGTATGAGGCAGCAGGGCACAAATTCCACTGTTTGGTTTGTGAGATATTGYAACAGCAAGAAAAACAAATGGATGTGTCCTCAGCCTGCACATTTACCTCTCCTCAGCTCCAATGGCAGGGGCTAAGGATGAAGAGCTGAAGGGGACAGCAACAGTCATCAACCTGGCCACACATGGAGCACATCCCTCCTCTATCTTGCAGCCTCACTCTGTGAGGAGGAGTTGAAGAAGGAACAAGATTGGGCTCATAAAACCTCACTGGTTTTGTCTACAGGGCACACTGATGGTGGGGGAATGGCCCCACAGTGCAAAGTCCCTAGCAAATATAAATCAAGTAAAATAAAAGCTGTGAAAAATGGTGCAAGACAGTGTTACCCTGCATATCTGTGCAAAGCACATGGAGGAGTGTGCTCTGTAATGGGCAAGGGGTTCGTCTCACAGTGGTAAGGGACAGCAGCAAAGACATATTTGAACTGAAGAGTTTCCTGTGGAAAGCATGTTTTATCCATAAATCTGCATGCCAGTGCATAGCCTCATTAAATACCRGAATAATGAATAGATATGGGTCCAACACCCACAGCATGGTGGTGCCTTTGAGCCCTTTGCTGCTGGAGTCCCTGTCCACTGGAAAGAAGCTGTCACTGTGCTCCTCTGCATATTCTACTTCTGCCACAAACCTGGAAGTGTTAGGAAAGCTTCTGGCACCATACAGAGTCACATGCAAACAGCTCCTGCCCAAGGAGCTCACACCCCAACACAGACAATCCCAGACAGCTGGGAAGACCACAGCATCCTGCGTTACAGGAGGGAGAGCTCCTCTCAGAACCAGCTTTCCTCATTCCTCTTCCAGGCTATCAAGAAAGGAAGTCCTTTGTAGGAAGCCTTTAACAGATAAATGGTGGTGAAATGGAAAAGGAGATGTTGCATGCCTGGGAGTGGATATAACAGAAAGGTCATCAAAGAAGAGAAGTGGGGGACCTYGCAACTGAAAAACAGACAAAAGGTGGTTTATAAAGAAAAAGCAGCATTGGATCAGAAGAAATAATACAGACATATGTCTTTATCTGACTGGACAGAAAGACTGTCTAGGTTGCTATACTCTGAATGGAGTGAAACAACAYGTACTGGGGAGGATAGCAAGTACAATTTCCTTTTTTTTTGCTCTTACACCTATGCTATACTTTGCCAACAATATTGGGGACAAAGAAACCTGCTTTAAACAAGTTTATAAGGGCTAATAACATATYTTTAACCAGTGATATTGTATTTACAAAGAAATAGTTTTGCTAAGTAATAAGACAAGCAATAGTTAGACACAGAATTTCATTAAATAACCATGACCCATACTGAARAAACCCCAAACCAAAGCCACAAAAAACCCCAAAGTACTTTTCTTTGCTCCGCATCCATAATAGCAGTAGACAGAAAGGAATTTGACAGACTAATACAGTCTTTTCATAGAAAAATAGTTTTAGCCTGTGGGAGAAAAAATGCTCATGGATGTTTTATTTGCTTGGGCTTGCAGCTAATTCATTGTCTAGAGCTGTTCTCTGCRCCTAAAACACGGACTTCTATCCTTCAAGATCTTCTTTCTACATGCTCCCAAAGTTCATACCTAATGGTCAGTACACGGTATTTTAACGTTTGTCATCCTTTTCCAGATAAATGCAATGGAAACACTTAGGTATACTTCAACAATCTGCCTCATTATGCAAAGACACTGAAGATGATTTGGAAACCTTATGTACAAACTGAGGTTAATAAAGAACATTTATTTTCGCAAGCGTCAGTTAGAAAATGCTGAGAACAGGCTCTGTCTGCCTCGGCAGATACTGTTTGAGATGACAGCCTGCCCATTCCCACATTCCTGGTCTCTCCAGGTCAGACTCAAAGGATTCCACTAATAGTTTGGTACTTAGCAAAGCAGACAAAAGGAAAATGGGTCAATGTTACTTGCTCCCATGTGACAAAAATACAGAAAATAGAAACAAGCACCATTTGAGAAATTTGTAAAGCCTCAGACATATGTCATGAGAAACATTTACAATCTCTGGAGTATAATTAAAGTGCTAAAGGATGACCTGGATTATCCCTCTTGGATGCCTGTGTGAGCTACCCAGTCACAGAGTAAAACCATCATTCCCCCGCTGCTCTATCTTTAAACTCCTGCTCACAGTAAGCAGAAATTGCAAAACTTGGCTGAAAGCACAAATAATATTTCGTGCAGCAGTTGTAATGTCTGACTGCTAGAAGTCAAAGCCTGAAGGTCTAACCAAATGGGCAACACATTTTCCTGAAAACAATCCTGACAGTGCATTTCGTTTCCTTAATGAAGTGTAATTCGTGTGTGAAAACCAAACAAAAAGATCAATGATACAGAATCACAGCATATTCTGAGTTGGATGGGACACATAAGGATCATCCAGTCCAACTCCTAAATGACTGGCCTGTACAGGGATCAAATCCCTGGCACTATGAGTGCCCATCCCCACCCAACTGAGCTGATGTCATGCATACGTGATGTATGTGCTGTGCAGACACTATTGACCAGAACAAGGGGAAAATCACAAAATTCTCCAACTTCAGATATGTATTTTCTAAATAAGGTAAAATATTTGCAGGATTTCATAGGAAGACAGGAAGGAGGAAAAAAAACCCATTCAAGAAAATAGGTATGGCAATATTTTTAAATGGTTGTGAGTTGCACCCAAAGGGTTCTTATCCCATTCTTATCACTGTGACCAAAGCTAAGTGTGCATTATTCACCTTCAAAAASCTTCCTTTCTGTTATTTCTTCACTAGAGTTAGATTTTCTAGAATTAAATTTTAAGTYGTGTTATATTTTCTGAAAAGAAAAAGGTTCTTGATTTCTTAAGTGTGATTTCTCTTGCATTTTCTCTCTCATTCCAATTTGTGATATGCAGATGTTCAAATACATTCTTAAAAACACTGTCCTCAAAGTAAATTCCTAAAATATCAGTGAAATACCTTCTCAATTTATTAGCAAACCACTGGAAGATTTGTTTTTTTCAGTGTGTGTAACAAGCCCATAAATCAACAGAACACACAGGTAATGCAAAAGGCATCAGGCAGTGCCATCTCAAACAGAAGAGCTGAATTTACATCACAAATAGTTAATCCAGCATATTGACTTCGGTCATAAGTTTGTTTGAACTGCAACCTTGGTATTCATTTTGATTGATTACACTAATTCTTGAGCTTTGTCCAATGCTGTTGAATTGTTTTCTCATCGCACCAACTGAGATTACAAAGGTTTCTGATGCCAGGCCATAGGAGAGATATCTGCACAGATCTAACCTTGGGCTTTAGAAGGAAAGTGCAGTATCTTTATGAAGGCTGCATACCTGCACTTATTTTGCTGGAGATAACGTATGTCAGTCCAGGGAAGTTTAAAATTAATAAATTGAACATGGAAATAAAAAGGTGAATGTGTTCTTCTGAATACCTTTCATTAAAGTATCATTCTTTTGCTCTTCTGTACAGCTGATTTGAAAAAGTTTTGAAGCAATTTTGCTTTTATGGCTGGAGCAAAAGGCAGGAAGTGCAGATTGTTAGCATGGGATGGGCTTAACAAAACTTGTATTCCTTTAGATTATAAACAAWTACAGTTTCTATACATCACTTATGGAATCAAACAACGTTTCATATCTGGCTGATGCAGAAATGTTTTTCAAAGGAATGAAAGGAAAACAAGGACTGAAAAAAAATTGTTCAATATGCCCATTTTGTTTGATTTGAAAGAAAGTCTCAGTTTGAATTTATTTCATCTTTTAAACATTCTTTACAATATTGTGAACATTTACAATTGAAAATGTGATTTTTGTGTGAACATTTAATTGCACTCTTCCATGTACTGAAACAAAACACCTTGCTTTATTTTTTAATATATCTTGCATTTTTTATTTGAAACAGATTCTGAGGAAGACCTTTCACTGACTTCCCAAATCTCAGATTTCGTGTAGAATGCATATATGGGAGAAGGAGCTTCTTGCTCATGGGAAAGTTATCTAATCTGCATCCACCAGTTCAAAAAGATCTCTGATGTTGATTAAACATGTATAAACAGAGCTTAAAAAAAGAAGGAAACATGCATATTTCACTCAAAAAAATGTCAAGACAAATGTACTAAAGGACAGCAATTAGCAACCAACATAACTATCCCACTACACGCTTGATTAATAGTCAATGTAGTTCAGCTTAAGCAATTTTCATTAAATAAAACATTAGGTCATAAACTAGGTATCGAGTTTCAGAYTGGCATGACTTCCAGTTCAATCAAGCAAACCTGGACTCTGGCTGCCTTTGGTAGTGAACTCTAAAGATTTTGGGCCTATTTCCTGCTAACAGTTCATGCAAGCAGGCCTTATGCTCAAGATTTAGATGCCTAYGAAACAGTATCAAGATTTCAGGCTTTTTTTTATGCTGGCAAGACCTTTTAAGGCTGTGTTTTGAAAGTATTAACCTAAACAAAAGTGTGCATTTGAAACTGCCCTCAAACATGTGTGCAAAAGACAACTGTACTCATGTATCTGAAAGCAGAATTTATCTTCACATGGTTCAACAGTTTTTTATAGTAACACTTTTCCTGTCTTTTGCCAGTGGAGATGCTCTCCTCTATTACCTTCAGTAGAGAAAAAAAGAAAATTAAATCTTGAAGTACCATACCAGACTTGATTAGAACATTGAAATAATGAAGAGTGACATCCTGTCACATGTATAGTGCTCATTAATACMACAGGCATTTCAATTTTAAATCTGTTGCCATCACAAACACCTCCTCCAAATACCTCCCCTCTGAGGACAGCTCTTCCTCCTGGAAATTTCCAGAGACTTAACCTTGGTCTATGAAGCAATGTGAAATTTTGAAGTATGGATTTTTGGTACTTATAACCATTCTGCTGCAGAATCTGATAACACATCAGAAGATACATGATCAAGTTCACTCCCAAAGATTTGTATATGGCAAACATTGGAGAGCAAAAAGGACATTTTCCAAACCATTTCTGTCTTGGTGACCATCAAAAAAATCCCAAAAAAATCCTGATGCTGATCTAAGAAGTATTTAGGAGTTGTCAGTCAGAGGGAAGGTGGATAATCATCCTGGAACAAGGGATCAAATCTCTGATAAACTCTAAGCTCTAGGTGATTACAATGTCTGCTTGGTGTGAGGATGCTCCTGGGACAGAGTGAATCTTCCAGGAGAGGACAAAGCAGGTGATAGCAGTGGGAGATTTGATGAGTTGACACAGAAAACTGGATTTGGAACAGGTGAGAGGACTGAAAGGCCTCTGCTTTACAGGAATGACAGAAAATGAGATACAGCCAGGTCAATGGCACAGTATGTGAAAGCTACAACAAAGTGTTAAGTGTTACAGCAAAAAATACTCAGGGCAGATGGGAACATGAGGGAGTCCTTGTGGGGGGAATAACAGAAAGGTAGGACTTGGTTTGTATTTAGGATTCCTCTGTTAAAGACACCAATCATTAAATACTCAGTGAAATTAGAGAAGCTGCACAATAAGGTCAGGTAGCAATAGCGGCCAATTCCAACTACCCACAATGCCTCATCCAGATGTGACAAGGAAATAAAAGTTTGGATCCACCAACTGACCTTCTTGTAATGCGGTAAACACCGAGACCCACAAGAAAGAATGCTGCTCTGGATTCAGTCTCAAGTGCTGAGCAGGACCTGCTTCAAGAGGTACTGTTGGGAAAACTGCTCTGCAAGAGCTTCAAAATGTAACTGAACTTAATGCTGTAGCATAATGGGATGAAGTAAGCCAAACAAATACATCACAGAGATATCCAATTTCAAGAAGGGGAAATACATAAAAATCACAAAAATAGTAAAAGCCAGRAAAAGCAGTCAAAAAGGCAAGAAGCCTAAAGCAACCTGGAGGCTTTTCAAAAACACTGTATTAAAAGTCCCAGTAAACTACATGTCACATATCAAATAGAAAGTAAAATGGTTCAATAAAAACCCCGCATAAAAATAGCTAAGGAGGCTATTGTAGGCAAAAGGGATGGCATTTAAAAAATTGCTGGAATGAACAGGAATGCCCATAAAAGACAGATCAAGAGTAAGTAACAACTAGGATGGCTAAAGATGAATGAGAAAATTTTGCAGAACATAACCAAGTTGATAGTAAAAGGCTGTTTAAAGGAAAACAAGAAGCCATCCAGGGAAACAGCAGTACCACATGATGCAAAGGGTTTATAAGGGGCACTTGAGGATGATAAGGCCATAGCAGAGAAACTTAGTGACTTCTCTGCAGAGATCTTTACTGCTGAAGGTGTTTRAGAGGATCCCAAATCCAAGATATTCCTTGACAGAGATTAATTTCAGATAAATAYGAAGTAATAGATGAAACAGGTAAAGCAGGTGTAACTGACTGAACACGAGTGGGGAAATTCACCCAYGATTTCTGAAGGAACTCAAGTGTGAAAGTGCAGAACTGCTGGCCAAAGTGTGTAACCCAACATTACAAACTCCCACTGCACCAGTGGGCTCATGACAACCAAGCTTCCATGCGGAAAAGGGGGCTCAAGAAGAGACCTTGARAAATGTGGACCAGCTTATTTGACTTTCCTGCTTGGCCAGGCAGTAGTCCAGCTTAAAGAACACAATAACTGAGCATAAGGATAAGCAGGATAAACCAAGTCTTAGTGACTAATAATATATTTGGATTTTTGAAACTGATTTTATAAAAMGCTTCATCAGTTTTAAATTAAATTTTCTTGGGGTTGTAAGAGAGGTGCTCTTTTGGACTGAAGGCTGTTAAAGAATAGGAAGAAAAGAACAGTAGCYGAATAGTAGCTAATAAAAGAATAGTAACTAATTTCAAAATGGAGAAGTAACAGCAGTGGGTCCTCTCAGATGTGCACTCTAACTCATTTTTGCAAAGGTTTAAATGGKGATCTGTGGAAGAGACTGAACTGTGAAACATCTGAGTCTATAGAGGATACTAATCTAGTTTGTTAAATGTGATGCTGGTGATGAGGAATGGGGTGATCTGGTGATCTCCTAGACTTAGAGACCCAGAAGGACCCCACAAAACTGGATGGGGACAGTTCTGGTCTCAGAAGAGAGAGTAGAGTAAAGGGACTAAGGGCTTGGRGTGTCACCTTCAAAAGAAAAGCTAAAAAGGCTGTGACTCATCCTTTTGGACAAGGGAAATATAACTGAGAGGGAATATAACTGGGATTTAAAAAATCAAGGAAACAGTGAGTAACAGAAACACAGAGCTACCCCAAATRTCACAGTACTAGAAAATAGTATGTATTTGATGAGACCAGAGAGAGGTTTATTGCTTTAAACAGGTCAGACAGTGATTTATAAAATTTATGTCATTTGAGTAGTGCCACTGGAGGCTGTGAAGACACACAATTCCAGCAGCTTCAGAAAAGGATTAGACAAATACAGGACAAAACACAGACACTGAAGGAACATATAAATTGGGTTATCWTGGTTACAAGTGAATGGACTGCAGAAAATTGCCAAAACTCTGTCCTTTCTGTAAACAGTATCTCTTACTACCACTGTTGAGAACAGAGTAGTGAGCTAAATGAACTACTSGTTCAATTTCAGAAGATGTTGCTTATGTAATTATTTTGTGGAGAAAAGGGGAAAAAAATAAACCCCATATTTAATCAGATATATCAGTTTATACCAATGAGGAGTTACAAGTAGCTATTGTCACTAGACCAGCTTGGAAGCCAGTTAATTGCAAAATACAAGAATTACACTAACAGTCAACAGTTGATAAAATTAARTTATTGGATTTAAACATTKCCCTAAGATATAATAATGGAATTGATTATAGATTATTAATGTGTACTATTTTGTTGATTTTTTTTTTAATTTATGAAGAAACACATCTAGATCTAGCCCATGTGTCATGTTAAGACTTAAACCTGCATAGGAAATGTCTGCAAGTAAATATTAGACACTAAATTTCCCAACTGTGTAGCATCCAAAAGCATACAGAAGTAATTGTAGGTTTTCTAGTAATTGCTTACCCTTGGCCACTGCATAAATAAAAGCAATATAACAGATACCTGTAAAGGAGTTCGAGTGAACCCTCATGTCAGTCTGGTTAAAATGCCTGGGCATTCCCAAAAAATGGCCTTTATAGGAAGACACAAAGCTGTCTTTTAATTTCAGTTTCCATCATTCCAGCCYCTTGCAAAAACAATGGCTAAATGGCTTGAGCACTGTTAGACGCTTGACTTGGAAAGTACAAAGCAAGATTTCAAAAGAGTTCATTTTCTCACTCTATAGAAAGATCAAAAGGTTTCTACTCACTTCCACTTTCCATAAAGCTTTCTAGGCTGGTTATGAAGTGAGGCTGATTATGAACTTCAATAGGTCAAACAGTTGGCCATTGTACTGAATGGAGTTATCGTTTCCTACATAAGTGCATTAATGTTTAACAAATTTTAAGGCATGTATATTGTTCCCTGAGTAAGGTATGGTTTGCAAAGAAATATAAATTGAAACTCCCATAAATAGGGGTTGCAATAAAAATCTAGAGGAAAAAGAAAGAAAGCCAGATGTTTTTAATTTGAGGTTTTTTTTTTTTTCTTCTGTAATCCAGGCTTTGCATTTCATTCAAAACAAAATATCAATACCATATCAGTGTTCCCTTTACTTTTTTCCCTCTTACCTAGGAGCCAGTGTACTCCTTATACTGTTTTCCACATGTATCTTAGGGAAAGGGTGGGTCTGTTGTCTTAGGAGAACAATTTAGGAGAAGTTGCTTTAGAAGAAAATGAGAAGATTAATCTGTCTCTGGGAGAAGACGAGTCTGTTGTCTTTCCTCTGCCTTCTCACTGTGTCCTCCACTAAGGCTCATACTATGGTTTCTTGTCATGTGGATTTGAACGCTCCTTCAGGAGCTTTGACTTGTGCTGCATCTCCACTGARCTTTTTGCCAGTTTTGAGAAGGGGAGAWGAGGCTGAGGCTGSTCCCCAAGCTGGGCTCCTGCAGCCYCAGYTCCAAGCATTCACCTAGATGCAAGGTACAGTGAGATAGAACAGATATTTGTAACCAGCTAACAGCAAATGCAACAGGAAATAACCAGGCTGCAGTGAGAAAGAACAAAGACTAGAGTGTCATTGAAGACCGGGAAAAAAAAAAAAAAAAACCAGCTTACAAAAGAAATTCCCTTTACTCTTCCTACTCTGAAGACATGAACTCAAAAGCAGGCCTGGAGGTGGGAACTTCAAGGGGATCGTGTACAGCCTGAGAAACATTTCTTCAGAGAAACTTCTCCAAGAAAAAACTTAGCATTTGCTCTGAATTGCAAATGCATTTACCAGCAATGGATGACAGGCAGGAGGTTGCAGGGTAGATGCTGCCTTTGCTTAGCTGCAGCAGCTCCCCCACCATTACAGTGTGCAGATGATGCTTCTGCTGTTGTATTTTCTGTCCCCACAGGATTTTAGYTGTGTCTGAGCCCAGTGAAAGGTGCAGGGTTGAGCCCAGCCAAAACTGAGTGGAGGAAAACCTGAAATCACGTCCCTCTTTCCAGCAGGCCCGCTAGGAGGGTGGATTTGTGCATGGATTTGTGCTGGGTTCCCTTTTGCCCCTAGAAACTGCCCATGTGAAGCAGGATTGAACTTTCCTGTGCCTTTGTGCCTGTCCTTTCCATCCTGAACCAAAAGCAGTGTAGACAGAAGCACAGGGCTTCCAGCTGTTCTGCACCAGGAGACCTGGCACAAATCACCAAAGTCTGGATGAATCTTCACACATCTTGACAGTGCCTCTCTGCCTCTACCACAGAGTCACAGGAGATATCAGCAGGCAAATTGTGCAAAACACCCTTTTTAAAAAACTAAAGTTACTGGATTAAGACAATAAACAAAGATAAGCATCTTAATGCTGTATCTTGAGACTAAAACTGAAGGAATGACAACAAATGAAGTAGAAGCACATATAAATAAAGAGCAGGCATTTCTTCAGGCCTTTACTCCTTTTATAGTTWGCAATTGTGTTTAGCACCACAATGAATTCACTTCAACAGCTGCTGCTGTGCATTCAGTAGCAGCAAGCCAAAGAAAAGGCTTTTATTTGCCTGGTTATGAGATCTGTCACAAACAGGGTGAATTTCCAGGGGCTGGCAGGGCTGGCAGCTGCTGCAGACCCTGGCAGTGCTGCTTCCACCCGAGTTCCAGGCACTCTGAGTTCCTGTGTGGCACCTGAGCTGGGGAGTCACTGCAGAAGCAGCCTCTGACAGAGTGCTCCAGGCACTCCTGCAAGTGCAAACACGCAATACGTCTATTGTGCATGCAATGAGTCACCTCSAACAGAAAACGTGCATCGTGCCAGATTATACAGAGGTTTTGTGAAAATAAATATTCCCATTGAGGATTAGCATGAGACCAGAAGCTATGCCAAATTTGACTAGACTCTAAAGGCCAATCTTGTTCCTTAAACCAGATGTTTAAYAGGGGTTGTGACATCTGAAGAGATCAGCAGACACAAACTACAGGCAGTGTATGCTAAACCAGAATGAGGTATATCATTTCAGAGGGGTAAAATACAGAGAGATAAAATATGATTTTTTAAGTGTAAACTTCTGTAAATCCCTTTTCCCAAAACTTTTCCATATCTTGCACGATTAACCACAAGCAGCAAAATAAAACTTMTGTTAGTAGCATTCTCTTTTTCTCTTTTTTGAGTATCTACTTAAAGAGAGGCCAGCCTGATTAGTAAGTGCATTACTTACTTCCCTGAGGTAAAACCAAGAGTGAGAGTGGTGAGCAAGAACGTAAAACCTGCCCTCACCTCCCAATCTAGACAGTAAGCAAMTCACAGGGAGCTTCTTGCCACCTGACTGCTTCTCTACTGTGGCAATTTTTCATTTTCAGATTTTCTAACCGATGCAGTTAGTTTTGTTTAGACATCTCGTTTCTCTGTCACACTTGGCAACTTCAGATTCAAGGTCATTCGGTCAATAAGGAACATGAAAAACATTTCAGCCACAAAAATTGGTAGTTTTGCAACAGATATTTTCATGAACTCTAGTGAGCATCTTACAGCATCGGTTTTTGATTTTCAGTCARAAGTGGCAGGAGGCACTTGCCAAACTTCATGTGCTGATGATGAGGGTAAGGCAGCAACAGCTGGAGGCAGCTCCATGGGAGGCAAGCTCTGTGTCTCACGGGAGGGTTTGTTTGTCCTCAGCTTCATCAGGTTGTCATTGGRCTCTTGTAATGGAAAGCAGACCACGAGCAGCTCATGGTCAGGCCTTGGGAGTATAAGCACTGCAGTCCCCATGGCATGATAACCCCAGCATCATCTGACTTCCATGGAGACACGAGGACTTCTGCTGTAAACAAGAATGTTCCTTGCCTCCCACCTACACTGTGACTTTCCTACCACCTCTCCCTCCACTCAGACGTGGAGTCAAGCTTGAGGAATGCAATGGGAATGGGAACTGATGGCCTGCTGTGTGGAGGGAAGGCAGGGAACTGAAAAATCTTATGAGGTTTGTGATAGCAGAACAAGCACATGACCTGCCACCACCTCTCTTGCCTGACCTATTCTTAGAGATGGGTGGATGGAAAAGGCTGAGTCACAGTCTCAGCTGCAGAAGACCAAGCTGCACAGAAGGACCCTGCCAGCCAGGGCTCCAAGCCATACAGGATAGGAACTGCCCTATTTCTCAGTGCTCTTAGTGGCAGGTGGTTAATCCCCTCCACCCCACCTCCCTTCCTCTGCCTCATTCCTCGCTAGTCCCCAAAACAAAGGACAGACTATTAGCCAGAACATAATGCCAGAAGTTTTAAACAGTTCCCTTAGCAGGGATTTCAGGTTTTGGTGGTGTGATTCCCTCTTGCTTAAATGGAAACAAATAGAATCATAGAATTATTGAATAATTTAGATTGGAAAAGACTGTTAAAATCATCAAATGTATGTATCTCATGCATGTATGTGGTRTATTTTCATAATTCTGATCCGATTAGCCCATCACAACCATCAGGTCCCTCGGCCCTCGACCTTGAGAGAAGAGCCTGCTACATTTCATAACAAGGTATTCATGGCAAAGTATTTCTTCAAATCCATGAGCTTTTGAGAAAGAAAGACAAAACAACATTTTCCTGAAAAGCAGTAATTGTTTTGATACTCTTATCAGTCTAATGCAAGTCTATAACCTATAGAAAATTATACAGCATTGAACTGCTACCATCAAGAACATTTTACAGGATGAAAATGTTACTTACACGGCTTCCTTTTTCAGGGAAACACTGGCATCCTCCACTGCAGTCTCTGCCTCCACAGGGTCCTGTGTATTTTTTTCCACCCTGCAAACCAGAACACAGGTAACACAAAAGTTAAAAGGTATCAGCTAGAATAAYAGCACAATAAGCTTTGATTAACACACTTGCGGGGAACTGCAAAAGCAAAGACCAGGGTCAGATCTAGGATTTCCAGTTGAAGCCTCTTTAATCTATGCTTAGAAGCAGCCATGAGTGGCTTTTCAGTTCCTGCAGATCAGCATCAAGAAATATAATGTTACTTCATTTATTTCCCTCCACGTTTTTGAAACACTGCAGCTCCACGCTGAGCAGCATCTCACGTATCTTTTTGACACATGCAATAGATATCGTATCACACAAGTGCAGCTGCTTGGATTCTTTAGGGACATGGACTAAGTCCTAGGTCACAACACAGCACATCCTTCTATGCATGCTCCAAATCGTTGCTGTATTTTGAAATATTTATTGGTGGGAATAAAGGAAGATGTATGTATCATGTTCAAAATCATGAGCCAAACTTCTGCTTTMTCCCCTTCTGTGCCTGCCTATTCTGGAGGCACACAAAATTTGGTTGCAGTCAACCATTGTGATTTAGAAGTCACTCCCAGCTTAAGTAAATGTCTTCAGTTACATCTCCTGCCTTACCAGAACCACCTTGGCCTGAGCCACAAATAGATGGATCACAAAATACACACCACTCCACACAAACCCTTGGATGGACTTCAACAGGCAGGCAAACTCAGATTACATTCCATGCAAGTGCCTGCATGGAATGCAGCAGCCACAGCCAGTCTTGTTCAGGAACCAGAACAGCAGAGATGATGTGCATTATAAATGTAACTTAATAAATAGAAATACTATGAAGACCAGCCTGCAGCCCACCTAAAGCCAGGGTTTTGAACCCCTGAAAATGCTCCAGCAGCCCAGTAAGTCATCTGGAAAAGGAGGAAGGGATTTCTCATCACTATTTCTGAACGTGGCTTGGCCCACATTGAGTAATTGATACAGTGAGAAGAAAAAGAGAGGACTAAGTCTAGTGTCTGCAGGAAACCAGAGCCCCTCACTGAGGGCATTTCACACACAGTGCTCCTTAGATCAAACCTCAAGACAGCCCAGCTGTGGGGTACAGAGTCAGGCTCCGTATCACTCGCACCCCTCTTGGCTGAATCAAATGGTGCCTTCACTTTTCTGCCTGAGCACATCATCTCTTGAAAGGAAGGTGAAAGGGCTACAAACAAGTCTTCAAACCAGAATGGGCACTCTGAACTGCTATTCTGCTGCTTAAATAGTGATGCTGCCATTCCTGCCCCCAGCACAGACTTAAGGAGCTGAAACACAGAGAGGGGACCAAAGCTGCCATGCTTAGAATTTTTCATGTGGCTCTAAGGAATCCTCTACTCAGCAYCTGAGGTTTTTGGTCACATTTCTCAGGTATGCATTTCTTCCTTTACACTACCTGAAAACACTGCTCTGGGATTTGTATTCCTCCCTGGCAGACAAGTGAATAAAAGGTATGGAGCAGATACCAAGTGCTGCCTAAGTCCTCCCTTGGTCATATTAGTATAGCAGGCTCTTAATCYTACAACAAACTGCAATACAGAGTTCCCAAAACAAGTTCTTGTACTTGTCACGAGAAGGTTCACGTCTGTATCTKAAGTACTTTTATAAATTACAATACTTTAGTTTCAGCTTTATATCTAATTTTCATGTTTAYTGGAAGAGGTAGGGTTTTCACACTGATAAAAGCAATCCACCAAACTGAAACCATGCCCTGATCTATTTATAGGTTAGGTGTTTTATTTAGGAAATTATTTCATGGATTTAACAGAGTTCTATGTCATGCTATGACTCTGCTTTATGTTTAAGCTATTGTTTGGAGGAAATAATAAATAAAGACTATTTTATAAACTCCAGCAGTTTGCTCAGGTTGGTTAATTTTTTAGTTAAATATTTGGAAGACCACAAATTCACTATTTCCATGGGGTTTATTTTTTATAAACTGATCTGCAGATGAAATGTGCATATTTTTCTCAGTATCCTTCATTTTACAGAGTTTCCCCCTCAGTTCCTTTTCCAAAATTGAGAACAGTTCTATTAATTTTTATGGATGCCATGTGGACCTATGGCGAGTGTGATCATATTTCCMTGGAGGATGCAGGTATTTATCAAGGAACAGTGTGCTAAGTAGTGCTGCCACTGATAACAATCCATTTTGAACTTCTGGAGATCTGTTTTTGTTGAGGCTGTAAACAATCCCAGCCTAGAAGTAACAGACAGATACAGTAATTTGATCATGAGAGTTTTCTGTTTCGCCTACTGAGAAAAAAATAATGAGAACAGTAAGTTTATTTCTTTTATTAGCAGAGTGACTCTAAATTTGGTTAAGTGTTGTCAAGAAGAAAATAACAAACCAGAACTATGGCAAGATATTTCTGCACTTGTAAAAAAAAATAAGCTGCTAATGCTTATTTCAAATGGAAGTTCAAGGTCTATTGTTTGTGTACTATCTACCATCCAACATTTTAATTTGCTGTAACAATACCAGCAGCTAATACAGGGACACAATTGTTTTCTTCCACAATTTTAGGAAGTTTTTTTTTTTTTTTTTATTTTCATGATTTTCTCATTTTGTATCCTTTTATGCACAGAGATTCAGCAGATAATGGAGAGAAAATTCTGGAAGATTCTGCAAAGGTAGGGAAYACAATGGGAAAGCATTTGAGACCAGCAGTAATACATCTCTTCTGGATTATACCCAGGCTTTCCTTATCACCAMATCTCCACCACTTCACCTTTCAACWGCTAGTGGAATGACTCTGGGAGCTTTTAGTCACAAGTAGCATTTTCTACTATCTTCCACTATCTAGAATATTTATAATTGCTTGAAGATCATTGCACAGTCATTTGATCTTACATTATTGGAGGATACAGTCTAAAACATTATGGTTTACAAGCTTGTTAAYATTCAAAAGTAAGTCTTTGTCTACTTTGTCAAAAACAATTATAACCACAGGCACACAACTGAGGTGGAGGGAAATAAAATGGACATATATCAGTCAATAATTAGAATGCAAAAAGTCTTAAAGTTTCAAATTTAGCAACAAAMAATGTACTTTGAAGTACTCAACTATTTATGTCCTGAGGAAAACAGATTTCTGGGAACATAAGACTAACAGTGACAACCCAATGTAGTTGTTTTGATCTCAGCACTGATCTTTTTKGTCAGTGGTGTGAACAGTCAGATCTAGGACATGATTCATCCCATCCTTTTACCGGCATTTAAACTGATCAACTGCGTCTCTCCCAGAAAATATCTACAGTTTTCTCTCAGCCATGAAGGTGGRTGGAGGTGACTACCTTACACACAGAGATCCACTCCCTGTAGAACTATAACAATGGAGAGATGAATATCCTGATTTGCGCAGTTAAATGAATAAAAGTGTGCCTGCACCAGAATGATATCCTAGGATTTGTGTAATCACGCTGGAAGAACTGGCCCTCAGTTATGAAGGTGTTTCCTGAGAAGACTGACAGTTCCAAGTCTTTCTCATGTTTTGGATGATGTATAATTCCACCAATCTCTAAAAAGTCCAGAGTCTAGGCAGAGCTTAGAAATGGGGTTCAGAGAATCTGACTTAAGATTTATGCAATACAGGCACAACATCCTGCTCCTATTTTAGATCATGCAGGGAATCTCATCAGATCTATTTCCAACACCAGAGTTAAATCTCATCATAGAAGGGCTAGGGGATTAGAAATGTAGCATAGGGTAACTGGTTGAGACATGTCTACAGAGCAGATGTCCAGCCTCACATGAGATGAATCCTATGCTGAGTCCAAGTGTCACCCTCATGGGAAGCCACACCCTTTGGTGGGAACACCGAGTGTGAAGAACACCACGGAGCAGACACACAGTGCAAAACCAAAATGGGTTATACCACTGCACTGCTGTGCAGGCTCTCTGTGCATAAGGTGAGGTATTGCCCAATTAGAACTAGGTTGGAGAATCTAAAGTATGGTAATTCTGCCCAGAAATGTGTAACACAAATGCTCCCAATGAGAATCACAGGATCAAAAGCTTTGGAGCTAAGGCTGTCTCATTCAGCCAACTGTAAAGGTAATATCATATTGAGAAAAATTGCCTAAGTAATAGTGCCAGAAACACCAGCTTTTGAGGGCGAAAAAAATGGGGCCAATGAGGAAAAAGAAACTAAAAGTAGATTGTTTATCTGGTAGGAGTATAGACAAGGAAAAGTAGGTGCAAAGCTAGTAAAACCTTGAAAAAGAAAAAAAATGAAGAGGGCATCAAAACAGATGAAGAATGAAGGTGGTGAGGATAAATATACTAAGAGTAAGAGCAGGGACACCTGCAGGCAGCAGGGATGGTGACTTGTGAGCACAAGCCCACGGGGAGCCCCCAAAGGTCTGCTGATCAGGTGTCCCTGTGGGGACAGGGGGRTGGTAAGAAGGGATGAGCTTGTAAGGAAGGATAGGTTTACTCCTGAATATTAATTGCAGGAGCAAAGGCAGTAGAATTGCAACTCAATAGCTCTTTTGTGTAATTTATCAGATTTCTTACAGTGATTTTGTACAAATGCTTGCAACAGTAAGACATAAAATTGTAATTCAACATTTCTTTCAGTGATGTAGTTGCAAATTGTGGCTACTAGTAACAACAGCGATACATTATTTTGCCAAATAAAGGATTATAAGGTTCTTATAAGTGTTTCCTTCAATCAGCAAATCTTAAGTTACATCTAACACTGCTCAAGTCCACACTGYTCAACGCTAGGCATCTCTAGAGCTGGCTTACCCAGCCCTTTGCTGGGATGGATATATCCATCATGTTCAAAGAACGTGAACACTACTTAAACACAAGCAAGAGAAAACATGTAAGTGCCACCTATGTTTGTAAAGCTTGCATATTTACCTAGCGTAAATACTTCTCATTTTTATGAATAGCAAGCATTAAATGTGGGTGTCCCAACACAAAATCTTTTGTGGCCTCTTGCTTTCTTATCATTTTTTTTTGTCTCCAAAAAGTATTTCTGTACTTACACATCTTCAGCCAAAAATAGACAACTTAAATGCAGTTTCCTTCAGCCAAACCCTTAAAAAACCATGTAACATATACGCAGATTTCTTTTAACTTTTCCACACGTTARTGATTTATGTGTTGCTAATCTTGGCCACATTCGGGTAATTGTCATTTCTGCGTGCCCATTCAAGTATCTTCACTTCAAGGGCTGGTATTCAACAAAGAACAAAAGCAACCAGAGGACAGACCTCAAAGTACAGTTCTATGAGTACAGAAAGACCAGGAAATATAAGCCATTTCCTTACATACAGCTCAAAAAATAATCACGGAAATTATAATGAAAATATTGCAACTTGTAATCAAAGACTCAGTACACCGACATCTTCTTTGATAACGTTTTGTAGGTCGCAGTTGTGTATTAACTTCTGTGTTGACAAGCCCCATTCTGCTCACCTAAATTTCGGCCAGGCGTATTTTAGAAGGTTTTAGGAGCTTGCTGAAAAACTGAACTAGGACTGGAGGYGCTGACATTCTGCAGTGGGGCATTGAACAGCACATTCGAGCAGTACATTCAGATGCTTCCAGTGAGACTTCAGCCTGGAAGTCYCGAGGGAATTCCTGGCATGCCTGAGAGGCAGCCCTGTGTGTCAGTGCCAGGGAGACCAGACCAGGCCACACCTCCAGTATGAACCTCTGCTTTCACATTTGACCTTCAGCCGTTGATACGGACATTAATTTCAAATTTGGTTTATACAGCCCTGACTTAGAAACATTAATTTTTTGCTTCCTTCAAAAGAAAGAAGAAAAAATAAAGTAGTAGTATGACAGAGTACTCCTGCTGCTGATCATCACCAGACGAAGAACTTCATCGGATTCAAACGTGACAGCACAGTTGTATTTGCTCAAACCCAACATTTTACTCCTTAAAAAGTTGAAAACATCTGTTGCCTGTTGCCAAACTTTTTCCTCTAGAAACATGCATAAACAACCACTCAAAACAAGTAGGGAGAATGCTGTCAGCAGAAAAGGCCTGGATTGACCGGGAACAGCCTTGGTCTCTCRTCAGAGCGACAATGCCAAAGATGGAACCGGCCATCTGAAACTGTCTGCTCATAGCCCAGCAGCTACTGGTGCACGGGACAGTAAAACCACTGTGAAGACCTTAATTGTCCAGGGGAAGGGAGAGATAAATGGACACAGTCAGAGAGGAAGGAAAAGATGTGGGTGTGGATCCTCTCTCCAACAGTTCTGAGAATTATTTCGCTAAGAACTAATTCTTTCTTTCATTTTTGACTGGGAGCCAGACCCTTTTCCAGACTGGATGCATGGCAACTGGAATAATTTAGTGCGTGACCTCAAAATCTTATGAATGTTTACACTTCCCACCAAAAGTAGGTTGAGCCATGTATTTACATATCCTTCAATGAGAAAAAATCTGGAAGAGGAAACTGGGCCCAGGAAGAACACAAAGAGACTTAGCACCAGCTGTATGAAGAGAGCTGGTCTCCTAACCACTGCCTAATGGAGTCTTCCCAATGCAATGAAAGAGCTGTACTTGTGGCAATCAATTTTGTATCACAAACTGGTGGGAAGTTTCACCCAGCATCTCCCTCTTCTGACGGAGTGTATGGAGAAAACTGAGAAGCAGGATGCCAAGAAAGTAAGGGGTTTGCTTCAGCTCTGAGTCCTGACGGGTGCAGGAATGTCAACAAAGATGTATCCAAAGGCACTGCTGCTTCCAGGGACTGGGATGCCTTCGTTTGATGCTTGGGGTGAGGAAAGGAGGGGCAAGAATGTAAAGTCTCCAATGCTGAGAAGACCCCAACCTCAAGTGTGTCTCAGCAAGTATGTTGGAGCCAGAGCTGGGAACCATGAATTCTGTATCTCTCAAGCTATAAAAGACTTTCCTCTTATGGACTGGCTTGTGACTCTTGATTATATGAACYTTCTGGCATGCAGCCTTGATTTGAAGGCTGCATAATTTCATTTCAAAGTGAAAATTCACAGCTCCACATGTTCACTTTATTTGAGGTACTAGTTACCATCCTCTCTTCAAATTAAAAAGTTTTCTTATTGCAGTCTGGAGATACTGTCTTGGAACAATGGCAAAAGCCAGATATGATACAGTGTGAATTTATCCTTCGCATTTTCATAAAACCATTTCTAATTTTGTGGCTTTCATCCAAACACATATTTACCSAGAAAACCAGATGTAATCCAGAAAGAGCTGCTGTGATATAGCAGGCATTAAAAGAAAAAAAGAAAAAGGCTTTTAAGAGCCTCAGTCAAAGAGTAATGCTCAAAGCTGCCTACGTATAAAGCACAGATATTTGAATAATTGTCCAGGGGTCTTTCCCACTTGTCCAACATGAGTTTATTTGCAACCAGCACACTTTGAAGCAAGCAGCATTTGTTGTTTGACCAATTTCTGGTCAAGAAGTCAGAGAATGGAAGTCTCATATTTTATAGGTAATGAAGTTGGATTCAGACATTTTTTCCTTTTTTTTTTTCCTCACAGAGATGATTATATGTTATGCTAAGAAAGAGATTAGAATATAAGATAGGAAAATCCAGTTTAAAGGCTTCAAAATATCAAACGATAAAAAAAAAAGACACAGCTATAGAAAAATACACTCCCATTTATTTTTGAAGWATCTGTAAGGCCATGGGAAAGGGAATCCTAAAAAGCTGCCACAGGTCTCTGCATAAAAGTGCTCCAGCTTTCTGGAGCTAATGAAGGAGAGTTAAGATGCAGGATGCTTTTTCTGGAACAAAACTGCATCCAGAAAAGGAAGAAAAGCAACATGTCAGATCTATTTGAGACAGGTAACTTAYCTGCCTAAAGAAATGACAAGTTTTGTCTTAATCATCAATTAAGGCTTGAATATATGGTAGCAAGAGACAGGTGATGCTGCAGACAAACTAAGCCATTTGAAGAGTGTGCAACCATGGTTAAAAATCACTCTTATATCTTTCAAAGGGGTAAATATTACACAGCCATCAAGTGATACCTATGGCCCACAGTGATTAGAGAAAGAGAATAACAGTGTTGCTCTGTTTTACCAAGGCCAGAATTGAGTTTGCTTACAGGTGTAAGCCTAGTAAGCAACCCCTTACAGGTGTAAGCCTAGTAGCTTTGAAGCTGTAAATCTATTATTAATACAGACAAGCAAAGATACCTACATTAATTATTACTATTAGTTAAGGCAAGCCCATTGGCTTCCTTGATTATAATGAGAACTCAGACTCCTTGTGAATATGTAGATGCTTAAATTTAGGTGACTTCATGTCAACGGGTTCTTTGTTCAAATTTTTTTTTAGCTAAATCTGAGAGAAAGGTAAAGRATGCAGCAGTAGCTAAATAAAATCTGGAKTGATAAGTTAAAAATTATTTTGATYTCTTGTTAAACTTGATCCCATCTTTTAAATGCATATTTTTAGAGTTAATATTATTTCCCTCTATTATCTTTTCTTATGAGTTCAACAGACTTCCATCTAACATTCAACATGRCATTCCTCAGCTAAAAGGATGGTGGTCTTTAGACTAAGAGTGCTGGGACATCTTAACATGAGTCCTTATTCTCAACACTCCAACCCTAGAATTAAATGTATCTCCACAGAAGCTATTTAGGTATTTATAAAAAGCAGTATTAAGGAAGWCAGAAGAAGTGTTTTCTAGCTATCAGCAAAGAAAAAAAAAGTTCTTTGGCTTAATTCTGTGAATTTTTTTGACTTGCCAAAGTGGACGTAATCACATGTTAGGGAGGCTGTGACACTGAAAGGCACAGATTGTTTCTCTTTTAATTTTTATTCTTAGTATTTTATTTATGCAAACCATTCTGCATTTTGTGTTTGATCTATCCAAGGCTTATGCAAGGTGCAAGTCAGATATCACTTCACAAGTGCAGTTATACTGGAATATTTTCCAAAAAGGAATGAATTCAAAGACACTATCAACCCTTAATCTGAATTTGGCTTTTGTGCTATATCTTATATTGCTGGAATAAAACCTCCTTTCCCATCCYTAAGAACAGAAAGACATTTGTTCATATACTAGTAGCATAATAATGAAACACAGCATTCACTCATTAAAGTAGCAATTTCTATATTTAACTACTGCTGGTTTCCGAAGTCTAGTCATTTTCAGTTTTGGAAAGACATCCAAATAATGATATCATTTGCTTGAAACAATAGAAAGTCTGGATACTAGTCTATATATGGAGATTTTTTTTTAGTCTATTTATAAACCACGCCAGTTATTTGACCTGTCTAGTTTACTCACCTACGTAAATTGGCAGACTCAGGAAACTTAAGAACATATTATTCTTTGTGACTGGTAAACCTTAAAAGCTGCTAATCATACTTCAGATAGGCAACCAGGATTTCTGAAAACTCATCTGTGCCTGTTACACTAAGAACAAACCAATCTGCCAATGTAGGAAAGATTTTTGCTCTTGAACCAGCAGCAGAGCAATTGCACTAGCTCTGCTTGTGGGGAAGGGACTGACAGAAACCAGCTGGACAGCTGTTTGCACGGCTGCAGCATCTGTATTTTTTTCAGTTCAGTGCAATGGTACAAGGGTTTCCCAAAATGTGAGCATAATCACTRAGATTTTATTACTGTTTGATGTTTTCTGTAATTACTTTAAAATGTTTGATTGTGTATGAACTGCTTTTATCAATTGAATTAGTTAAGCTTGTTTTCCTGTGATAATTGTTTACAGACATGGTTCTGTTTACAGTCATGGTTCAGACATGGTTCAGACATGCTGATCTGGTCCTGAAGTGAATGCTTAAAGAGATGCTGGGAACTCTTTTTTTCCCTTGGGAGGGATGAGGTTGGTGACAGTTTTCAATGGCCTTTTTTAATCTTGTGGTGCCTGCGGAATGAGATACAACAAAGACAGCAAGGAAGCTGAATTTAAGTTCTTCCTGCAGAATGATATAAATTGCAATTAGAAATATCTGCCARGAACTGGAAGTATTGAGCTATCCCTGATGGCATGACTTGAAAGGAATGGATTTGCACAGGTTTATCAGYGATGGCACAGATTGACTGATACCGCTTTTATCACACATGCTGATGGATATGTCCAGTCCAGTATAGTATTTACAGCCTGGCTCAATTTTGAGTTGGCTGTTAGACAAATGACTGTAGTGGAAATATTAAATGTGGAAATTCACTGTGCAATTTTTCAGAACTGCTTCTTGGGACTGGACTGGTATTTCCTTAAAAGTAAGAAGAATGGSTAAGAGATTTGCAAACTGGAAAAATAACTGCATTTGATGATGGAAGTGTTTACTGCTAACTGCTTGGTCAGATGCTTCACCCACCATTTCCTTTCTATTTCAGTCAAGAAAAAGCCCATGAGAACTAGCTTTCTAACTGACCCATTTCACTTTCCACTTTTGATTTCAAAACTTAACCTCTTCCCTGAGCCTTACTGTCTCTGCTCCAAGCCCCTCAGTGGTGCCGCTGGTGAAAGCCTGGGGTACAGGTCTAGCAAATACAGAAGATACAGCAGAGGATCTGGCATATCAGGACTATATGCAGAATCTGTGAAAGTTTTGCTATTTGCAATGGGGTTAAGGAAGATAATCTAACATATACAGAAAAAACATATTCAGAAAAAAATGATCAATGACTTCCTTGTGGACATAAAAACTGGTAGTCARCTATCACTGATAATCTCTTTTCTCACCTATACACTTTTGATTAGCAAAATGTCTTAAAATATTTTCTTGTATGAGAAAAGAAGGGACCTGCAACAGCTCCTTTTTTTTTTTTTCCCACATGTCCCAATGCACATAAAAACCACCCAAAAACTTCAAACAGAAGAAGCGTTATAATGCCTGCATGTAAAACTCACATGATATCTTTCAATTCCTTMTTCTACCAAAAAAACTCTTTTAACTATTTACCTAGTTAGGGGTCAAAATCTATAGCTCAGTATAATGTATTTGCATCTGCAGACTACAAAATTTGAAACATGGAATGGCTGAATTGTTATCCTGTATCCTAAAGAATAAATGACAGTTTATTGTTTGGATATTTCTTCATCCTGCATATCTACTTCCACATAATTTTAATGGGAGAAGTGGGAAGGTTTTTTGGTTTTTTTTGGGGGGGGGAAGGAGGGAATGGGGGAGGTTTAACTTCCTTCAGAATATCCCCTTGACAATACAAGAACATTACCACAGCCATACTTTGAAACATTGGCTCAGGAGATGGCAATATGGAAATGACATTTATTTATTCAGAGCAAAAAAGAAGGGTTCATCTTTCCCATATTACCACTGACTTGTGACATAAAACCTGCTCTGGTTCTGTTTGGCAGCTGAGCTGRTTTCTGCAATGCTGCAGAACTGGGTTAAATGCACTTTCCCAGAGTTTGATGAGTCACTGRTTCAGCCTGGCCTAGGACACAGGATTTTGCTGCCTTCTGGTGCACTTCCCTGACCAACAAACACTGTCTGCATTGCTGCAATCTTGTAGCTCAGTCTCCACACCAAAAATGCTCTTATCATAGTACAAACAACTAACATACTGCGACTATAAACAACCAGATTTCAAGCTTTAAACCAACTTAAGGGATGTCATTTGGCCTCGCTTTCACATCCTTTTGCATTACATGCTCATCATTTCACAAACAGATCTACAAAATTCGGAAACACTCATGTCTTGGCAGTAAGAAGTAGAAAATAGACAAAAATAAAGTAAGTAGCACATCTATAGCTCACTGTATTAGAAATTATATGAGCTTGACACATTATATGAGCTTGATTCTTAGAAGATGCGGAACAAACCCCAGAGTTCTCATCAGGCTCAAACATCTTAGAAGCTGGTARCTGAAGCTTTATTCAGAATATGTTTCTGTATGAGCCGTACACCCCACCTAACTCAGGAAGAATAGCCCTGAAGTTGAAATCCATCAGGGGCAACCAGAAGACTGGATGTATGTATTCAGCTTTGTTATAAGCAGCTTTCTATGAAATAMCTCAGAGGTGATGCCAACTCAACATAATGACATTGAGAAAGAATGCCTAAGGCTCAAAAATGGATCTTAGAAAYACTTTATCAGCAATAGTGTGGAAATAACCTGGGACTGCAATGTTCATGTTCATCAAAACAACAAGAAAAGATTCAAGCTCTACCTCCTTGCTTGCCTCCTTGAAACCTCACAGATTATATCTCATGCCTCAGTTCAGAGCAGATCTTCAGATTAAAGATTAGTAATGAGACTGTTGGTGTCTTGAGTGGGTACCACCTTATTATGGCAGTGGTCTGGCCTCTCTAAYATCTGAAACACAAACACCCAGGGGCTTTTCGTTCACATAAGATGCAAATCCCTGCTRAACTCCAAAGCWTGATAGAGGAAAATAGCTTTCCCCRTGTAGATTGAGGAATCAAGCCTCTAGTGAATCATCACTATATCTATGGCTCAACCACCATAAAGACTGTTCTTCAGGAACCACACAAAGCCACATCTTGATTTCCAAACATCAGAAGGTAATTAAAAAAATCACATATTTGTCCTGTGTTTCTTTTCCATGGCAAAGCCAGTATCTACGCTATATTTTGTGAACAGGACAGATCTCAAATGCATTAAGTGTCTAGAAGAACTCTATTACATATCCCTTCCTAAGAGAATCAATCTCTCACCATTTACTTTTATAAAGAAACTCAATGCTTCACCTGCTTACAGCATGGTAAAATAATTTCATTGCTACCTCTTCACTAGATCCTTCCTTCTGTGTATTGTTTTTCCAGCAYCTAATACATGATTCCAGTTGATTTTTGAAAGGCAGATCTTTTTCATGAAAAGGCAACAGTACTGAGACACATTTTATTAGTAATGAGGTTCTGAGTCTGGTCACACTTTGTCAGCAACATCTGCTGTTCAGAGATGGATTTCACCAAGGATGCATTTGAGGGGCTAAGCTCTGTTTAGTGCCTGCAAACGGTGTAACTAGAACTTCATTTCTCCATCTAATGAGATGAGCAATAGTCCCCAGCAAATTCCCACTCTCTGTTTATGTTGCTTAATTTGTAGACTTTCAGTTTTGTATCCTGAAAGGTAAGAAGAGGGTTTCCCTAGTTGTCAGATCCTGGGATCTCTTTTACTGAGTTGGAAAATTGCTAAAACAAGTCTTGGAGGCATTTACTCCAAACCTCATCCACTTTATTTCCTCAGTATGTACTTACACATACACAAGCGTAATTCATTTTCCAGCTGTGAAGGATAATAGCTTTTCTTCTGGTTTCTTTTCTTCACTTTTCTGTTTTTCCTGATGAACTGGGTTCCACTCAGGCAAAAGCTTCTCAGTAGCAGGAGATCCCAGATAAGCTGCTAACTTTGTTTTGATTTTGGTGCTGCTGCTCAGGTACAATCTTTTAGCACAGTTGGACCATTTGTCCACAGCTCTCAGTTTTCATGGTACTATACACTGTTCACACAGTCCACTAAGAACATTTATTCTGCTGTTCTGATAATGCAAGCACAATATTTCAGTTTCTCTGGACTTTTATGATTGCTGCCCATTACCTTCCTTATGCATACCTGCACAACACTCAGGTCACCAGATCATCTGAGTAACTCCCTAAGGTCAGTAACAGTCATACTAACATGAAACCTTATTTTGTGGCACTAGTGATTCCTGCTGCCCACTGCTACACAGAACCCTGGCTTTGGTATCTCAGGAGAGTGCTCGTTCCTATTGGTGTTCCTGTGCTTCTTTATTATGCACAAGCCAGACTTTGAGTCTAGGTCTCCACTGATGCAGCAAGGCAGGATACTAAAAATATGGGCATGACAAAAATAATSTTTGAAGATCTTAGCATGGTAATAATAAAGCCCCCTGATGGATTTCTCTTCTCCTACTTACTGGGAAAGATTCTTGTGACATTTCAAGGCACTACTTTTTCTTATTCATCCCAAAAAAAATGTCCCAGTGCAAAAAACCAGTTGGCCTGAACTCAGTTGTCCCACTAAATCCAAYTGTATCCCTTAATCATGGAAACCAAGCTTCTTGTTGCTTACTGGTGACATTCCTTGCCATCATAAAAAGGGATGTTTTCACCTACAGATTCCTGCTACAATGTGAATTAGGATCCCAAGGCAAGTAAGTTTTTTCTGCTTATGCTGTTTTTATCATATTTAAGTAAGTAAGAAAACATCAGTTCCTGTGTTTTCCTCATTAAGCCACATCAATAATATAAAAATCATGTAAAAAGCTACACTTAAAATCTCACAGTTGCAAACCCCTCATCCTCCACACAAACACACTTCTTTAACTCTTACAGTCCCAAACTCCAGGAGGTTTGCTTTTCTTTGTAAAAAAACAAATAAATGCCACTATTATCCCATGGTGGTAATAGTCTAACTCCCCAGTCATCTCTTTCTAGCAACAAGGCCCCTAAATGAAACATGACTAAGGACAAGAGTTTATGCCAGATGCTTAAGGAGCAATAGAATGCATTACACAAACACTTATCTGTTTTTGTACCTTGACCAGACATACAAGTTATTAGCCATCCCTGTTCCACATCTTACTCTATTATTTCAGGAGGGGAGCAGTACAAGGCTGATGCACTTTGCTGGGTCTGTTTTGCTGGCAATAGCTGGCACAGCTGGCAAAAAGGAAGTTAAATTACTTCTCGCTTTCCCCTGCTCCCCAGCACTCCCCATCCTAGGTACACAGTAGGAAAAACAGAATTGTTCTTCGGAACTGCACATCCGCCAGCCTCCTCCTGGGAAGAGACAGCTGTTTCTTATCTTGGCTGTTTTACATCACTGAAAAGTGAAGGGAAAATTTGGAGGAAGGAAATCACAGAAAAGCGAGAACTCTATGTTTCAGAGCACTGGAGGGAACTACCAGAAGAAGGGTAGGATGGTTGGTAGTGGTGGGGATGAGGATGTTGCGATAATGAAGAGCTACAGAACCTCTACTGACAGAAAAAGAAAACTTCGTGGTGAAAATATTTTTGATCTGCTGTCCTTTACCCTTTTGAAGACATTTAAGTAAATACATGTATATTATTTCAGTCTGTTAACTTCTTATCCTCTGAGATCCTAAAGGAAAGATGCATCTCTCTAATKTTATTCGTGCCTTAAATACAGAAAGGAAAGAAAAACATCCTTTTTGCACTATTCTAGGACACATTGCCCCTGAAAGTAGGGATTTACASCTAAATCTAGTATAAATAATGTCATTTGGTTATACATCAAGAAATGACAGCAAGGTTAATTTAGTCTTCCCTTGGGACCACAAATGAACACATGGGTTCTCTGAGAAGACACAAAGAAGTTTAATYATCTCATTTAGAAGAAGATCTGTTTGAAGGACACAGACTTGAAGTGCATGAAGGGCATGTTTCAAAAGATCTGGAGTTCAAGATAAGCATCCAAAATGCAGAGTACTTATCTGAAGCTTTTTGGGACTATTTGATGCTCTGTGACACGATACCAGAAATCCTGTACCAGCAGGCCTTCTGCAGTAATTTCACAACTTCATTTCAGGCTAGAAACTTGAYCTGTTTGGTGGTAATTCCTCCCCTCTGCACCTTGTGTAATGCTGAGAGCATAGCGTAAGAACTCAAATGCCAGTAATTTCAGAAACTCCTATGATGGAAATGCTAACCAGGCAYGTCAGAACTCCAAACTCCTCATGCAGCAACAAGAGCTTGGACAAAATCAGTCACTTTGYCCAGTGAAAGCAGATGGTCTGAAAAGCAGCCCTTTCCCAAGAACTTCTGTGGACACCAAGTCTTCTCCACAGCCTAGAAAAGAAACACCATCTCTTGGCACCCGCTAGTGAGGGAAGGGAGTAATGGACCAAGCTTTACTAGGTTTATTTTCTAGCATTTTGAACCTTTGTGTTGAAACTCACTGAGTTAAAGAGTGTAGAAAATGGTATACAAAAACACATTCACAAAAAATTGGGTAATTATCCTGGGGTAAACAGTGGCCCTGATAAATTGCTCTGGTCCCAAGAAGTGCAAAAATGCGTCTATGTGAGGAAAAAGATTCCTAGGAGATTATTTCTTCTTTTCTTTTTTYCCCCCTAGGARAGCAAAAAGACTGAATTCACSAAGTCCGTTGTGCGTGGCCGGGGCTCCGCTGGGTCCCGCACCGCTGCACTTTCTGCAAAGCGCCCGAAGCGCGGCGGGAGCGGCTGCGCTGCCCGGGGAAGGGAGGCGGCAGGAAGGGGCGGCCGGGCAGCGGGCAGCGCTCCCGCAGCAGCAGCAGGAGGATGGCAAAGGCCAGCGGGGAGCCCAGCACGGCCGGACACGCGTGGGCAGCGGGGGCACAGCCGCTGTGGCCGCTCAGCCGGCCAGGCTCGGGCACCCCGCTCCTCCGGGCTGCCAACGGGACGCAGCCGCAGCGCCCACCCCCCGCTCCTGGAACAAAATGTGACGCTGCAAACACGCTCTGCGATGGTGCTCCTGCTGCGGATTACTTAGGTTTTCCAAAATGACGTATGATTAATTGGGAGGTAGAAAGAACAGGGAAGTGTAAAGATTTATTTATTTTGTTTGATTCATTGTTCCTGCGGAGGGAAGTACTGCTCAATAAGAGAGCGTAATTTAGATTGCCAGATTTCTGGGTGGAGGCTCAAACTGCTGCGCTTTGTTTGGGTGTGCAGGATGGGTTGTTTTTCTTTGGTAAGGACAGCGAAAATTGAATCTGACCTATACTRCTTCTTGCCAGAGAGGTTTCCCTCACGCTGAATTCCCTCTTGGGTTAGAYATCAGTCTACCTGAATCATCTCAGYTTAGAGATGATACAGACAAGTATCAAATCTGGAAACACAGCTATCTTGCACATAATGGATGTGTTAAAGTGTCATTTATCACCTGGATAGCTCAACCAGGAAAGGCTGCTACTGCAATCACACTGTCACATCACACCGCTGCCAGCAGAGTGTCTTTATGCAGGGAATACAAACTGGGAACATCAGAGGCTTTGCCTTTCTASCTTTATGTATAATRGAGGYTTTTGTCAGCAAAATGTATATATGYAACCCAYTGATGGCTGSCCTGCAGACTGGGCTAAAGATTGYTTAAAYAGAACTTTGCACTTAGCTTGGTGACTAAAAGGATGCAACTGAGATGGCACAATACAATCCTGTCCATTATTTCATAATAATGAGATTATTTGTAAATATT
>NW_026623233.1:6669615-6811060 GCF_030028575.1 Malurus melanocephalus | reverse complement strand
ACACCAGAACCATTTCTTCCTCCCAGTGCAGAAAACACTAATAAAATATTTATCATTTAGAAAATGCATTGGCAATGTTTTTCATACCACCTGCATTCTGACACCAGGAMTTTTCAAAAGCTGAGTAAGGACACWGYTTGGACAGCTTTCAAAAAAATGRGCAGAGACTGCTTGACATGCCACAGGAGTCGAGGAGACCGTGACCCAAACTGTTGCTGGCCCCCACYATCCCAATGCACCTCACCCCATGTCTGCAGAGCTGCAGCCTGGATCCAGCCTCAATAAAAGCRTCCTCCTTGCCCATATTTCTACAACAGCTCCAAAAAGCATTAATTACCACTAATTTGCAATGAAACTGTGTTACTATGTCAGTCACTTTGTTCAATTGCAAAGAAGCTCTGTTTCCATAACRCAGCACCTGTAGCATGTGTTTTGTGGCATGATTCAGTCCCAAAGCTCAGGATGTATCTTTTGTATTTGCTTGCTGCAGGGCAGATGTCCATCCTATCTAAATATTCCTTGCTGCAAACTGAGGAACTGATCAAAATCAGTACTACTAAATACTTCTGTTTTGTTGTTTTTTAATAGCTCATTGTACTTCTAGTGATTTGTAGCCTGGAAGTTTAATATAGTGYCTAAAACTGCATTTATATGMTTTCTGCTACTGTATTTTTGTAATYCTTGGACTCAAAAATAGCAAAAGTTTGTTGTTYGTGGTAGGAGACAGCAACAACAATATTAAAACATATATAAGCAAATCTGGGAAAGTTTATTTAACCTGGTGTTAATTTTTGATATTTTTTTGGTATACAAACAAAACGTAACCTTGAGTTTTTCCCAGCTTTGACTACATGTTTTCGCTCTATGCAGTCAGAAAAATTTATATGAATGCAACATACTTTCTATGTAAATATGAAGTGTAGAAATCTTCAGTGTCAAAATGATAGATCACTTGAGTTATTAATCTCTTCTTTCTGAGCAGGGATTATTTTTTTTTACAGATAATTTTCCATTACATTTATTAAATATCTTTGAAATGTGGCTTCCTTTCTTTTAGATTAAAAGTTGCCCACACCTTCACGAAAACAGTAGTGACAGAAGGGTCAGGCAACTTTCTTATCCATGCCTCCATACAGACTCAAGGCGCCTGTGCTGAGACTTCTCTGCTTTAGGGAGGCTGCCCAGCTCTGCTCTGCTGGGGAAATCTGATAAGGCTGCAGGTTGAARTCTGACAAGATTGCAGACCATGAAGACCAGCAAAGCTGTTCTGGCTGTCCCCCATGTCCAGCTGGAGCCTGCAAATGTTACTGCAGTAGCACAGCCTTGTGCATCAGGTCGACAGCAAAAGTGGAGGAGCATCCAAGGGATATCACAGGGAGTTTTGGTACCACTTTGCTATCTGATCTCATCGAGGATACAGACTTTCCATGGAGGACTTGTGTCTTGTTTCATTAAAATGCTTTCCTGCACTGAAGTTTTTTTCTGCTGGCATTCAACATCTCTCTTTCTTTGTGACATGGCAATAGCTACTGCATGARGAAAACAGGAGGTCCCACAAGCATGTGGAGAAAGTTCTTGGCTAGCAGTGCAGAAAAGAAAAACATTCTTCCCTTCTCACTCATTTGCAAAAGAGCAAGTATTGCTGAGAACTTCCAAGCCTCTGTTATCTCTGTGACTGATCCTTGGTGAACAGCCGACAGCAAAATGAACTTTCCAGAGTGGCTGAACATAAAATAATTGTGGGTTGCCTGGACTAGAGAACAGCACCATTACCACTTATCTTGTTATGAAAATGAGTTAGCATATTTCTCATTCTTTACTCGATAAATGTAAACACAAGGGGTATGTAGGGACATAACATCATTTTTTTTCATTTCTCAAAAATAGCAGAGCTAAATGTCTGCTCTGTAAGTGCAGTGTATTCAAAAATTAGAAAAAAAAAAGGCTGCAGAAAGGTTTCTGGGACTTGGTTTTCTAATTTAATAATGAGAAGAATGGTTTCTTCCATTCTTCCTGTTTTCCTACATCTCTAACTTGGCGGTTAGATGGAAAGAGATTTAAGAAACAGGGAGTTGAGTTACATCCAAGTAAAAAAAAAAAAGGAGGAGCTATTGAACTGAAAGAAACTGAACTTCAGTGTTGAATTAATATTACATAGGGGTGTTCCCAGACTGACTTAATGATGGCAACAACTCTTGCCTTTACAAATGAGTGTATCTATACTTYCAATTTAGAAACAAGCTTGAATTCATGAATTCAAACCTGTGCAATCACTTCTTTCATCTACCCATTACATACACTCACTCCCCAAACACCTGGCTCCAGCCTCCTTGGTCAGAGCTGCASGTACCCTACAGGCTTCTGTGCAGGTGCTTGTGGGCCCCAATGGAAATGGGTGCTTATATATATATATATATAAATTTGTATTTATAAAATACWGTCTGGGAATCACACGAGAGACTCTAGTAAAAAGAAAATGGACTGAAAAACAAGTTACAAACATTGGGCTCCTTAATGTAGCCCAAGTCAGGAAGCAGAGGCCAGAGTAGCCTGTCTGTAGGCTGAGCTTTGGGATTACACATCTGGAGTTCTGTCACTTGTGTCAGCCCATGAAGGGAAAAGATTCTCAGTGTTACTCCTGAAACCTGTGTGTGGAAAGACAGTAATAACAGAGCAGATCATTTAGAATATTCAAATGCTATAACCATCATAAAGGTGAGGTAGTTGTAACAGCAAGAATAAGTTGGAGAAAAGAACTTGTTGACTTGCAGAAAACAGAATTAGTAACCTAAAATCTCAAGGAGCACATAAAAAAAAAGATTTGACAGCAACTCAGAATCTTCTGACTGCACTAAAAAAAGGCGCATAAATAACTCCTGCACTGCTGCTTTTTCTTAAGCAGAAGTATGCAAAGTAGCTTTAAACTTATCTCTTATCTCTATACTTGTTTTAATTGGAATTTTCCCGAGGAATTTGTCTAGYGGTTGTTTTCAACTAATGTTCATTAAAAGCACGATGAAACCTCATCAGGGAAAATAAATAACAGTGTTGTGACACGAGGARCCCAGTTGTCATCGTTGGTGATGAAAAAAGATAACTCTCTGCCCTGACCAGTAGTCTCAGTGAAATCTAAGACTGAGGAAAACAAGTAGGACCAAATTCTGTGAAACATGAGTATTCTCTCATATACCTTCAAATTCTAAAAAACCTTAATAAGTTATTCAGCTGTCTACAGTATCAATTTTAGGAGCGGTCTACAATATCCATTTTAGGAGCCATGTATCTGGAAAATACAGTGTCTGGGAAAAGGAACTGCCTCTCCAGCTGGAAACTAAGAGTGTAAGGCTGGAGTCCTTGGACCTGTGAGATGGAAAGCCTTTATCCTACAGAGGAGGACATGGTTTAATGGTGAACACGGTGATAGTGYTAGGTTGATACTTGGACTTGATGATCTTAAAGGTCTTTTTGAACCTTACTGATTCTAAGATTTTTGKTATTTAAACTACTAAAGATAGCCAAAGGGGACAGAGTCAGTCAGGGAGGAAGATGAAATTGGGTTCTCTGCACATTTCATGCTACCCATGCAGCTGGTTTCTTCCAGGCTGAGAAAGGAAAATGCCTGAAGAAAGGGGGAGGAAATTCTACAGGAAATTTTGTAAATATTTCCTTCTCCTGTTTTTCTCATGGCAGAAGGTGACCTGAACTCATAAGGATAAAAATTATATGCTCCATGAAGCCTCATGCAAATCAACTTCTTGTCAAAAAAGCCTGCTCTTCTGCAAGCAACACTGTTGAACACGAGTTCTAATGGAAGAATTTAATATAATTAGTTCCATCCAATCTGCACAACTCCATCACCGCTGCTTTTGCAATACCAGAAGCAAAATTGAGCATGACCAAAGTCTTTTCCTGCAATGCCGTGTTGCTACACAAAGAGCAACTGGCTTCAGGCTACAACATCACGCTGCCCTTTGAGTCCAGGTTAGTCTGTGCAGGGTGGCTGCACTCTTGGGCCTCTTTGGAGAGGCAATGAAAGGACACTGTGGGTGGTAGAGAAAATAGAAAGTAGGAGCAAGAAGTGGAAATCTATTATATGCCCACAAAGCTCAAAGGGAAAGAATAAACAAAGCACTATTATTCCTTCTGTTGCTGCTTTTTTATAATTCATTTTCTCACTGGGATTTTTTTAGTAGATTTCTTTCATCTTCCTGTCTCCTGATCTTTCTTTACCAAAACACCACCATGTTAAGATGCACTCAAGCTTAAAAATTATTTAAAAAGCCACACTGTACTTACCCTCCCAAGTGTCCCTTTGTGCAGAGGCACTTCCCTGCTGACAGGGRTGCTGAGCCAGGTAGCAAACACACAGTGCACTCCAATTCAGCAGGAGGGATCCTACACTCGACCCTGGATCATCGTGGCATGCGGAGCAASAGTGTCACATATCCTTTAGGGAACCCCCAGTTCCCTGCCCCTGGCACCAGGCAARGCCTCCTCAGGAGAGGCTGTGGCAGATGCTGATCACTGCCAGCAGCAGCTTTCCTCCATGGGCTCGTCCCAAAGATGGATTTGAGAAGGCAGAAGATGCTTCTTGTTACGRGCGTGTGGCTGCAATGAAACACAGCTAAGCTGTGCCCTGCAGGGTCATGACAAACAAAAGCCTCAGAGCCATAAATAAGTGCCTGGGGATTGAACACACTCAGAAACAAAGACTGCAGCCCATGGTACCACACACAAGCCAGCAGTGTCTTCTAAATTACAAGAGACTATGGATACCTGGAAGATGTGTGCTGCTGAACATCTCAGGAGGGTCTGTTGGACACTCATTGCTGACTGTGAAACCAGGGAAGAGACAGAGACATCTCCAGAGGACAAGCAGGTCCTGCTGTGCCTGTCTGGACACCCATCCACCATGCAGCAGCTCAGCTGTGCCTGCAGGCACCTCCTCCCCTGCAGGCAGCCTAGACCCACTGAAGAGCCTGCCCACGGCTAATGCGGGGTGAAGGGAACCCAAGCTCCCAACTTCCCTGAAGCACCTCCCCTTGCACATTTACTCTCCTCAATATTTGGACCATTATGAAGGGGAAAAKCTTGTATTAATGAATTTATCAATTCAACAATTGATATCAGCAAGTAAGCAGCACAATTTTCAGGTACAGAGTTCACTTTTTCCTAACAGTGTGGAGAAATTCTTGGGTTAGCAGCTATCAGAAAGAGTGATGGATGTGTGGCATGCATTCAGAAGAATGAGAAGAAATGCAAGGAAGTAGAAATGAATGCCTGATAAAGTCTCAATCTACTTGAGAAGATGCATTTTGCTGTCCTGAGTGTGAAATAAGTTTCTAAATTGGAGTTTCCAGAAGATGGTATTATTTCATCATCACTGAATTTATAGTACTTCAGGGAAGGCTTCTGTTTCTTAGGATACCTCCCAGAAGAACCTGGCACTGGAATGCTTGACTCACTGAATGCTTAACTTTGGTAGCATAAACTTCTTTCCAGCAAAAGTGTGACCTCTGGTTATTTTTGCAAAAGAAGACTTTTGGAATTATCTATCTGCACAGCACTCTTTCATAAGCTTAAAAACCACTCCACCCCCAATTACTTTCCCTAAAAGGAGACTTTGAAAGATAGTAAATTTTGTGAGTTTTTAGGATACAATTAAAGAAATTCACAGAAGGGATTATTTTTCCATGCTGGATGAATGACATACATTTTGCAAAATTGTACAGATAGGCCAAACTTCCAGTTTGATTAATCCACCAACTTCGTTCAAGGCAAGATAACCTTTCAGAAAATACTTTCTCTACACAGAAAATAAGACTTCAGCCAAAAGGTGGACATTTTTGAATAGGTTTTTAATAGCCAGTAAAGCCAAAATTTCCTTTACTGTGTGCTTCTTCATGAGTTCAGATGAAGGTGTTTGAAATAACAAAAGATGAAAATACTAGGTTGCATGATATTCTTATAAAACAGAGACCATCAAACAAACTCTTGATTTGGAAAACTGTAAACTCAGAAGGGGAAAGAGCCCTAAAAGCAATTGCATCCAGAGAGATGAACTTTGCAACATAAATCTTGCCAGTCTATGGTAACCACAAATTCATCCTTTGAGCCCAAGAACAGCTGCACTTTCTAAGTACACTGTGAGTGTTTCTTTGCATTATTTCGTCCCTAACACCCCAGTTTGGTAACATCCAATCTCCTCTTCCTATTCATTCTTTATAAACTTAATTAAAAAGTCTAACTGGGGAGAATTGTTTGTAAACTATTGTAAACAATTCTCTTGTCAATGGAATGACCTTTTTTCCTAGGTATCAAGTGTCACAGTTTGAGTTTCTCTCTTCACCCTGTGAAGCCTGTATTAGGAAACAACAAAGTAAACAAAAGAAAGAAAAGAGAAAAGCTACCAGCTGAACTTAAAGAACTTAAGGTAATCTCGGAGGTAATTGAAATAGTTCAGTAGCCTTTCTGATTAGTCTTAAATAATATTACAGGCTTCCTGGAATACAGTGCACTTTGTCCCAAAATTGCCAAAAATTTCAAATGAATCCACATCCATATAAAGAAAAGATGCTGCATTATGGACCAATCCTAATTTGTATTAGTAACCCTTAACAGACATGTTTGTCAGATGTCAGATTTTTAAAGAAAATGCAATAAAAATAAACTGCCTCTGTGATGGCACTTTTAGTGCTGACCTGTCTGTGCAGGATGGGAAAATCTGTTACTACCAGTGTAGAATGCGAGTATACAAGAGTCTCTGTATGACCCCAAAAAGGGGAAAACACCCTTTTATTTGTRAAAAGGGATTAAATTCCCACTTCCCAACMCTGCAAATTTGACAGTGATCATCASAGCTAGCTTTAAGAATTGGGATTTTGCCTCTCTGTACAGTGAAATKGCATTGACTGATGAAATTTTAACCTTACAAATGTCAAGTTCTGCTGCCCACAGGGAYATTGCATTGGCCCTACTCCACATGCCAAGTAAGACAATGAAGTTAACAACATCGGGGTAATGTTACATTTGTAGGAAGTAGGCCAACCGATGAATGATACACATCCAAATTTCCTCCTTTCCTTTCACAGAATTATTAACTATAAAAACATAAGACTTTAGTGAAAATAAGTTGGATTGTTATTCAAATAATTTTAAATCACCATGACTATCTTCAGAAAAAGAAAAGGCAAGAGAATCAACTGGAATTCATTACACTGTAAGAAGTAGGCACACCAATCTCAAGTTACTATTTTCAGCCTAGTATGCATAATAGGACAAGAGGGCAAAGGTAGAAATTAAAGAAAAACAAATTCCAGCCGTCAGGAAGCATTTTTCACATGAGAATCATAAATGTTGGAACACTCTATCAAGTAAGGTTAATGAGGCTAACAGCTAGCAGCCAAGGAACATCAAATTAGATGGCATCATGGGTGGATGACAAAAAAAAGGAAACAATTTTGCAATTATCCTGAAGGCAAAAATGCTTCTGATGCTCTTTGCCTGCCAATATACATAAAGGGCCATGCTTGCCTTTCAGTTAATCTGCAAAATCCAATAACCATCCCTAGGGCAATTGCACAGCATCAGTGACAGGATAACCTGGTCTAGGGGTTTTATGGAAGGTATGCAAGAAATGAGAAAGGAAATGTTATTTTTCCTTAATTAGCAGTAATTTTAAAAGGATGTTAATTTATACATATAAAGTACCCATATAATGACATAATGAAAATAGTTGAGCCCTTTCAACTACTTTGCAAAGGTAAGACAAAAGCCCAGAGACTGATTTTAAAGCTAGATCAATGTGGTCAAACCAATCTGTGTTTATTCTAAGAGAAATAACCTACTGGAGAATTTAATAGGGGCTGTGGTAGACTCTTTGGCATTGAAAAAAAACAAAAAAATACAGATGGGATGTTGCTCCAAAACTCACAGCCTACTTCATAAATACCAATCTTGCTTTATATATTCCATGTTTTTCTTTACACCAATATGCCACAGGAATCAAGTGTACTCTATCAATCTGAGCCTGGACTTTCAGCTGATGATAGGCAAGGACTACAGATGAGACATGAAAGACTTACAGTTAGTGCTGTGGGTCTCACAGAGTGTGGTGGGGTGTCATAGGACATTCTCTAATTGTGTGTTTGTTATTTAAGACAAACCCCAGATGTAACTTCACTGGTTGATAGAAAATGTAGATGATCAGTCTGGGGACATATTCTGACTCACTCTTCCAGGACCCTGTTTTCAACTTCTGGTTCTTACAATAAGACTTGAGCTTCCTTAAAGGAGGGAATGTGTTTATCAGTACAGAGAGATAGGACACACATAGGACATACAACTACAAAACAAGGAAAGCYACAAGATATACGTGATGTTAAGTTACTCATTATTACCTGAGGGAGGCTTGAAAAGCAGAACTTCAGTAACGATTAACATGAAACTCCACTGTCAGCACACACTGGCAGAATTTCTATTAATTGTTACCCTGAAAACTAAATCCAGTCAATCCTATTGTATTCTGTTGCATCTCCCAGCAACTAACAGAAAAGGTCAAATGCTTAGAGCCTGACCCAAAGTGTGCTTAAATCTRCTGATTTAATGGGGGTTTCTACAAACACATTGCAATCTCACTTTAAAACCTGCCTGAAAACATTAGATGATTTGATAGCACACACTTAAATTAGAATTTTCTGTTGAAGACATCATGCTGTTCTGCTTAAAAGCTGGTGGCACGAAATGGCTCTCATAACACTGTAGTTAATTATTACAAAACAGGGCAGCCAGGGGAAGTATTGTGTTTTTCAGCTTTAATTATTTAGACTTAAAGCAATTGGTCACATGTCCTTAATAATTAGACAGAATCCATGCAACAATATACTGGGATCTCACACCACTAATTCTTTACAAATCATGCTGAATATACTGTTTGRAAACATGTGACCTTTTAGGGCATGTTTAATGCAGCACATAGCAATACAGCAGAGAATCAACAAATGAGTTCCAAGTGAGCTGCCTTGGGTACTGTATCTGGGCTGAGTAGTATAAGTCACAGTGCATTTGTAAAATCTGCTAGAGGATTATAAAAGTTCTAGCTGCAGAAACACACAGCTTCCTGAAAGTAACTTTCATGTCAGTGAGGTAGCCAGCTCAGTAACCCACAGTAGTGGCAATCCTACTCGGAGTGCACAAGGATACATTTCTTTCCCCATTATTTTCAAAGTTGAGAGATGTTACAGTTAATATAAAGCCTGTGGCATGGGATGTGTGTGCTGAATGCTAAGGAGGAGGAAATGGTTAACCTGTTTATACACCAACAGAGAATGGGTTCCCTCTCCCCCATATGCTGGGCCAGACAACACAGCCCTTCTGCATCATCAGACTGGGGCATGACTCAYGAATTAGCAGATTTGAGGATGACACCAAGGTGGGTGGAAGTGTTGATCTGCTGGAGGGTAGGAAGGTTCAGCAGAAGGAACTGGAGAGTCTGGGCCAATGGGCTGAGACCAACAGCATGAGGTTCAACAAGAACAAGGGCCAGGTCCTGCACTTTGGTCACAACAGCCCCACACAGAGCTACAGGCAGGGGCAGAGTGGTTGGAAAGTGGCCCAGCAGAAAGAAACCTAGTGGTGCTGGTCAACACCTGGATGAACATGAGCCAGCTGTGCCCAGGTAGCCAAGAAGGCCAATGGCACCCTGGCCTGGATCAGCAATGGTGTGGCCAGCAGGACCAGGGCAGTGATTGTCCCTCTGTACTCAACAATGGTGAGGCCACACCGCAAATCCTGTGTTCAGCTCTGGTCTCCTCATTTCAGGAAGGACATTGAGGGGCTGGAATGGGTCCAGAGAGGGGCAACAGAGTTGGGGAAGGGGCTGGAGAGCATGTCCTATTAGGAGCAGCTGAGGGAGCTGCTGGGGCGGTCCAACCTGGAGAAGAGAAGGCTCAGCAGGGACCCTGCCATTCTCTACAAACACCTCAAAGGAGGCTGTAGCAGGGGGGTCAGCYTTTTCTCCCAGGTGACCAGTGACAGGACAAGAGGATATGGTCCTACACTGGGCCAGGGGAGGTTTAGGTTGGACAGAAGAAAGAGGCTCTTCACAARAAGGTTGATGAGATAYTGGAATGGGCTGCCCAGGGAGGTGTTGGAGTCACTGTCCCTGGAGGTGWTTAAGGAAAGGCTGGATGKGGCACTCAGTRCCACGGTGTASTTGACATGGTTGTGTTTGGTCMCAGGTTGGACTWGATGACCTCMGAGGTCTTTTCCAAGCTCATTGATTCTGTGATTAACCTGCAGCATGGCTGCAGTAAGACCAACACCACAGGGAGGGACAGACAGCAAGTCCTGGCCTGCTCATGCTCCTTAGTCAATTGTGGATCTCACCTTGGGGTTATGTTTTCATAGAATGGTTGGGTTGGAAAGGACCTTAAAGATCACCCAGTTCCATCCCTGCCATGGGTAGRGATACTTTAAACTGGAGCAGGCTGCTTAAAGCCCCATCCAATCTGGTCTTGTAGAATTCCAAGGATGAGGAATCCAAAACTGCTCTGGTCAACCTGTTCAAGTGCCTCATTACCCTCACAGTAAGGGATTTCTTCCTCATATCTCATCTATACCTAACCTCTTTCAGCTTAAAGCCTTGTCCTACCATTACATGTCCCAATAAAGTCTGTCTTCAGCTCTCTTTTAGGTACTGGAAGGGAGACATTTTTTAGGAGAGTCCATGAAGCTCTGCTGTTGTGGAGGCTGAGGGACAGTCTGATGCTCATGCTTGAAGCAGAGCTGCAGGAGTTCACAGCAGCCACCATTTCCAGGTCTCACAGCCTTGGTTGTGAGCTCTGTGCTGCAGCTGGRCTCCTAAGGGAGCTGCTCTCTTCTTCTGTTTGTGAAATGCCAGAGCTTCCCCTTTCCTCAAGTCTCCAAGTCCTCTGGTATTTGTCTTGCTGCTTTTGGACATGCAGAGATTTTGGGAACAGATAGATCATCGGATCAAAAGGTCAGAAGTCTTTCCTGCTTATGCTCTGGAGCACAGTCTCTGTGTACATTGCTCATTTGAAAGATGCTGGGACAGCTGATGCTGCTAACCAGACTCTCTGCAAAGGCTAACCAGACTATCTAAAATTATGTTCAGTTCCGAAGTGTGAAAAAAAATGGAAATTCCTTGAAGCTATGGCAAAACTGAGTTGGTCTTTTATCTGAGAAAAAAAAAAGCAACAACTTTGCACTTTTATTTTAATTCACCATTTCCCCGTGTCCTTTTGCAGAAAAACTACTTACTTTTGACTCTAGACATACTTGGAAGTAGGAAGATACAGTAGAATTTCTGTGATTAAACAGCAAAATTTTTGTAGCTAAAACAACTTCAGGTCAGTCTGACCACAAAAAGACAAAGAATGGTCCCAGACCTGGCTTCTCAGCTACTGAGGAACAGGACTTTCCTCAAAGAAAAGGGTAAATTCATATTTACAGAAATGCTGCAAACATTGGGGGCTCTTTAGATGATAGTCAAATAGTTTTAGTTTTAGAGTCCCTGTCCCTCTGTTAAATAAAAAAATCCCATTTTTTTTCTGTATGTACATAAATGGGTTTGTGGAGTTTCTGCACAAGCAAATGTGGTTGCCTATTACCTGCATACACACTGCAATTTCTCTACAAACTATGTGTGCAGGGTAAGCAGTGAAACCACTTGGCAAGTGCATTTTCATATCCCTTTCTTTCCTGAGGAGGATGACCTTTAATCTCCCCAAATTAATTATGCTGTTGTATGAAGTTATGCATCCTTGTCTTAACAGAACATTTTTTTTCGAGCCAAATGAAGATGAGCAGCCTCAAGTCTAAGAACACGTGTCCAGGGTGGATCTCACTCTGCCCCTCATTCATAACACATGATGACTGTACTTTGGTTCCTCTCTCCTTGTTTACACATGTTACTGGCTTTATGGAAGACGGTGAATGATACATGACTAACATGAAAATCACGCTGAACGAAAATTAAATACCTTGAAGAAGTAGTAAAAATTACATCATCCCTAATTTGAGATGCTGTAGTTCCATTGAAGCAACTGATGAGCCTCATGGAGTCCATCTCATGGAAACTAGATTCKATACACAAAGAGCTCCCAACATGCCACTACGATGTTTCTGGCTGCTTGAGATTTGGTCATAGTAGCTGCTGTATATTTTTCCTTGGAAAAAAGAACAGGCCAGATGGTTCAAAGCATGAAGCAGYGCAGGATCATGCAAGCATGTTGCTGTAGGGCTCACAGGATTCCTTAMTCAGACAAATTCAAGACTACAGACCCAATCTTCAAAGTGATTTATGATACAGCCTCAGGCTACCTTACTAATCACCCATCTTCTCACTTATGACTCTGTGTGATGCTGTGTCTCTAAGGGACAAGACAAACCTCAAGCAAGAGATTAGGGCTGTAAAAGCAGAGGTAACATTTTGTTGAAGAATGGCTACTGTCTTATCCCCTTGAAGACACAAGCACAATTATTATGAGCATGTAACAACAAGGAAAGTTTAAAGTTTCCCCCCTTACACAGAAAAAAAYCAGATCACTGTTGGGCAGATCACTCATTGGATGGATGTCATAAGATGTTTGGATCCCAATTTGATGGCATAAATTCATAAAAGGAAACAAACGTTAAAGAGAAATAGAACTTTTTTTCCTGGATTTTTCCCAGTCCATCAACCATATAAGTTTATTTAAATAATAATTTCTTAAAAGGGATTCAGGTATAGATGGTTTGATGTGTATAAAAAACACCATATTTCACTCTCTTTGAGTCTAATTAAGTCTGTTTACTCAAAAGAAAGGGATACTGATCCTTTTAGTCCCTGGGTCACTGAAGGGATGAAGTCCTAAGAAGTTCTCTCTTTATTCTYTAAGACTGAAGCAAAAGCTGAGCACATGGTCTTAGTATTTTTAAGGCAGTATTCATAGATTAATAGCTAAGGCGGCAAGGCTGTGATTCACAAAGAAATAAAAACTCTTGCCACAGTAAAGGAGTGGAATAGAAAAGTAAGAAAGAAACCTAGAAGGTGGCATTGTGTGACTGACAACTGATAAAGCCCAGTTCACATCAAATGAGGACAATTTAAACCTCTGCCTTCTGCCACCCACCTGTCCTTGACTGCATTCTATAACCACAAGGTAAAAGAGCACATTTCTTCCATGCCCCTCACCTAACCATTCCATGGAAAATCTCTCTGGAGAGTGGGGCAGTTGAAGAAGGTGCACTGTAGTGTTGACATTCTCCAGAACAGATTAAGGTGCCCTTGGGAACATAAGCCACCAGAAAACAAGTATTTAGCCAACTGCTACATATRCTAGACATTGTCCTTTCTTTGGGAAGGACTGCTCTTCCTAACACTTAGGCATGACAAAGATAAGAAGTAAATAGATTTTGGGTGYCTCTGCTTTTGCAATTTGGCTTGTGATCTGTTGCCATTCACACCAACTTACATGCTTATTTTTGTCCTTTATTTTGCTTATATAAAGTAGATATCAACAAATAGGGCATGATAACGCCTTGAATCATCACATAAAGCTTAAAACTATAAGGAGAGGTTTAGGTCTTTCTTGGCACAGATTTCCTATTCAAATGGGTGACAGTGCTGCTCAGTTCTTTTATTCCATCCTTACTCAGGTAAAACTATCAACACAGTGCATGTGAGAAATGAGAGTGGGCCCTGATTTCCAGCCAGTCRCTGTCACAGTCTGAGGCACACATGCTCTGTGTCTGTATGAATGCATGAAGGAGCCCTGTGCTGCACAGCCTGACCATTTAGCTGTCAGAAAGGTTTCACAAATGCTTGTTCTCGGGCAAGGAAGCCTTTGCTTGCTTTGCTTGCAGTGAGTTTTGGCCACACCGCAGGAGTCAGCACAATGTAAGGGACACGGGCAGTCTCCAAGGGCCACCCTGTTTTGGAAACTAAGGAGGCTATTGCTGTTATGGACATGGACAGACTGTGCCAACTGACCACAAGGCAGAGAATACACCTGGGACCCAGTGGTTTACTGTAAGGGATGCAGCCAGAGAGGAAGCAGCCTGTGTGCTTCAGCCAGTTAAGAGATAACAGATGTGCTGGCARCCTCGTGGGCACGTACACAGGACAGAAGATTTGGACAACTTCACACCAACTTCTTCACACCTATTCTTACCACAAACCTTCAAAGCACCTGGCGGAAACCAAGCYTCAGCCCCACACTGCAAGGAAAACGTTTACATTTCCCCATTCACTTCCTTCTTCCAGCCAGTGTCACTTCAGATTTTCTAAGTTYCATGCAGAGACGTTTGGGCTGTTTCCAGCAGACTGTTTCTCTGGCTGCCGGCTTGGGGAGATATGCAGGCTTCCCATGCTCCGTGGCCCCAGCGGCTATTCCCAGCCCTGTGCGGGAGCGGCATTCCTTTCTGCCCACTCCCTTTGCCGAGGCTCAGCCCAGGACACGCCGGCAGCCCTGGTGAGCAGCCCAATGTCCTCCCGGAATTGCTCCCTGGGGTCTCCCTACATGTGTTCAGGATGCCTCAAGACTCAGACCAGGTGTCTGAACATCAATTACACGGGGTCAGCGAGGCTGCAGCTTCAATGTGGGAATGCCTTTCCTCATCCATATGGGGCATGCCCGGGGACTGCACAGATGGAKCAGCAGGACCTCATGCTTTGCTGAGAGCCAGACACACACGAGTGTGACAGGGAAAGCCTGCAAAGCTTTCCCAGTTTTCCGTCCCTACCTTGGAAAATGATTCTGCTCMCCACAGCTGCAAGGCACAGCAAGCATGGGCAGGACCTGACAATGGATACCCATGTGGTACAGGCAGAGAACTGACAATTTGAGCAGATGCCTTTTTTCCTTCTTTTTACTCCCGATGAGCAATAGGTTTGTTTCCAAGCCTGTGTTTCCACAGGGATATGCACCAAGCAGGTCAGCTCTGTGTTGAGCCAGGAGCTACAGCCTCCAGAGGATGGACAGAGGGACARCCACACTGCTCAGGCACTGACAGCAGCTACACAGGCTCCCAGAGTTCCATCGGATATAAAAACTCATGCTGCATTTTGGGATGAGGCTTAAACCTGAGGCAGTCACTTGTTTTGTAATGACACGAGCAAGAAGACAAAAACACCCTAAACCTCAAAAAAACCCCAGCTGCAGAACAAAACAAATGTGCTGTATCCAAAATATTTCATTTTGCCCATCATTCCTTTTCTGTATATAGCCTGTGTATATATTGAAGTAATTTTGGTCAGCAAAGAACCTTTAAAAGTCTGGTGAAACATAAAGGAAAAGTATACTTGGAATAAAGAATTTATTATTTTGCTCCATCATCCAATGGTGAAATGTGGGTAGGACCWGTACTAGGACCTGCCAAAAATAAGCCAAGCCCTATTTATCTGAATGATCTTTRCTTGCTAACTTCAGAAAGCGACTTCAAAATAAAGGTTGGGATCATTTACAAACAAATAGGACGCCTGAAATATCCCAGTAAGCGTGCATCCTTGGTAACTGATACGATCTAAATGTTCTTCTGATCTCRTGTTTCTAAAATAAAAATAGAACTTGTTAGTAAATTTATATTGGAAATCAGGGGGTTTTCTTGACAAAAAGTCCCCTGYGGAGCAACTATTTCTGGAGAGACACACCAGATGACGCTGCCCTTTCAATTCATATGGAAGGCTCTGGTCAATTTTAAAATTCTGTCCCGGCCCTCCTTAAACRTGCTAAATTCCCTAAAATTGCCACTGAATTTTAAACTTACACATGTGCTTTTCCAGCTCCCTGCAGCCAGCTGGGCTGCACCAGGWCCTGCTGGCTGGCTCTCCTCAGGCTCGCTCCCCATCCCAGCCCAGGGAGCCCCGGTGCGCTCACCGGGCACAGGGCCAGCTCCGGGTGCAGCTGCGCTCCCAGAGCGCTGTGAAATGAGCTGTGTGGGAAAAGGGCTGGGACAAGTGGGGCTTCCCCCTTGGCCTGCCAGCAGCCTGGGAGCTCGGGCTGAAYGCTGGGCTTCGGTGCTGGCCGGAGCTGTGGTGAGCCATGCCTGACCTCCTCCTCCTCCTCTGGGTGATGCCCCAGCCTGATCTCTGCCCGTCTCCATCCCATGGTCCTGCCCTGCCCTCCTGGGCTGTGTCCGCCCTGAGTGACCASCTGGACCCGCTGCAGGGTAAGGTCCTGCCCACCTGCCCACCCTGCTGTGGTCTCATTCCTCCTGGCTCCCTGCCCACAGGCAGCAGTAGCCCACTCTGCCACTGGGCAGATCAATCTACAAACACATCACCCCTCATTCCCGGGAAGTGCAAAAGCAAAGGCAGAAACTGAGAGATGCCACAAAACCAGGTGTGCTCGGAAGAGGCAGCAGCCTAGTCAAACACTGTGACTATCAAAGAGGGGAAACGGCAACAAGAACATGATTCTGCTGACGCAGGGCAAATTAATCACACAAATGCAAGTTTGTTCATGAACTGTGAGAGTTTTTCCCTTGCTACACATYGTTTCTAGGATGTGAAAACAAGGAGCTACCTTTGCACTGTCTTAATTCAAATCAGCACCTTCAGCTTCCAAATGGACAAAAAAGGGCAGGTAGAAACCAATAATGTTGGTCCTTGGTCACTCAGAAATGTTTGCATGATAACAATCACATACTTTCACTGTGAGCTGAGTCAACTGCTGCTATCAACTAGGTGCTGCCATTTAAAAAACTGTTGATAAACATCAGGAAATACTGCAAATTTCACTGTGCTTTTTACTCCTTAGGAGCAAACAGGGTACTGTGAATAAAGCAAGGCATGAGAAGATAAGCTTCCTTCTTAGGCAAAACGATGTAAGCTACTAAATTAACATTGAACTCTCTGAAGATCTTGGATTAGTATAATATGATATGAAGAATGTTCCACTCCTCGGCCAATTTTTGGCTTGTCAAAACAAAAGCAAAGAACGAATTGAGAATAATCTGGTCTGAAACAAGAAATGCATTGCTGCAAAAAAAAAACCCCAAACCCAATACCAACACAAAATGTGCTCTGAACTAGTGAATTAAAATATAACAAATGTGTTTGCTTTCAGTATAACTGAATAAGCTACAATGCAGCTTTACATTTTGGGTAAGGCAAATATATTTGAACCTACAAATACCTTTTTTGTGCAAAATTTAAGAGCTACATAGTAGGTTTAGTATCATAATGCATAAAGACTTCCTGTGGTAAAATCACTACACAATAAAACCCAGATGTCCTACCTTAAAAGCTCAAGGAAAAGCAATGCTGAATTTCTGAAACCGCTTCAGTTACTTTCAGAGAAGGGTGAAAAAACAGCACAATCATCTTATTACATGACAGTTTACCTTGTCAGGGCTCTTGTCTCTCAGTACCAACATTTTATCTCTGAGAATTCTGGAAGGCTGACAGAACTCTGCCTATTCTGCTACCAAATGCAGCATGATGTATGATAGGCCAGTTAATAACTCAGCAAAATAGAACTAACTTGAATATATTACAGTGAGTATTTTTTTGAGCATAATTCTGGTCTATTCAGAAGGAAAAGTGAGTAAAGAACCTATGTGTGACTTTGCACTGAGAACTTAAAAAACAYGGACACATGCAAGAACCTCCTCACATCATCATCGCTGACTCCAGGGAGATACAGTATTTTACTTTTGGTGCAACCTGTCCTTTGTTCTTGCATGAATAATCTGAATCAGTTATAYGATATGCAGGATATGACTGTACACAAAGGACTCTCTAATTTATTCCACGCAGATACAGAATAAATGACTTAAAGAAATCTTTCAGGAAAGAATGATTAATTAGTAAATTAGAATCAGTAYCAGTTTCATAGGCATGGCAGCAAAAAAGAATTTCAAGGAAGGAACTGAGAAGTAATAAGGAAAAGAGACATTTAAGGGAACTCTTGCTGRTGAGTGGAGCAGGCAGCACACAAAAAAGGAAGGACCAAAATTAAGGAATTTAAAGCTATCAACCATGACTACATTTCTGTGTGTGCAATACTGGCTGTGAATGTGTTAGTCTGGCTGGCATCATATGATGCTGATGGGAGAAGCCATGGCTTTAAAAAAAATATAAACAAATTCCCRCTTGGGCAGCCATCCTGCTGCCTATCTACAACATGATCCACTCTGTGACCCTCACCATGGAAGGTCGCAGACATGGCTGTCCATGTCGGTGAAAATGAGGRGCTTTGGCTAATGCAGCTGCCTGGATGCCACCTCCTTCATCCAGCACTTCTCATCGCTCTCCAGGAAAGCTGCTCCTTTCTGTCAGCTCCATGACTCAATGTAGAAAGAGTCCTCTCTAAACTATCCAATGATTCTTCCAGGGTTCAAAAACTTTTTGAACAAAGCAATCAGATGTGCTAGGAGACTCYCCAAAATGCTAGTGTTTTTTTTTAAGATATCATTATTCTGTCTGATTTTCTCATGGAACACCACTCCTACTCAAAGATGAGCCCAATTGTGCACTTATTTAAACAGACACGAACAAGGCATGCCTGCCAGTGTGGCTATACCTCAAACGAAGTTGTTCTAAATCAGGATTGCAATGCATCGTTTTGGGGGATCTCCTAGGCTGTTTCTGAAGCAGCCCACAGGTAGGGAGCCTGGTATTTCCAGGAAGGGGTGGATTCATTTTTCATGCACTAAGTAGGTAACATGGGAGATTAAATCAGTCCATCAGATTGAAGCCTCATTCCTAGAYTGCCTGGCAGTATGCCTGCCCTATCACATTTTTCACACTGTGAACCCCCCTGTGCCTACATTTAGAGTGGACATGCGAAGCAGGATGGGCAGAGTGATTACTCCACCCTGGCCCCTTTCAGCCTGGAAATCCTGGGTTAATGTRAAAAGTCCTCCTGTTTCAACCAGACAAAAGTTTCCAGATGGAATAAAACAGGACACATCTGGGAAAAACTGGATGTGAGATAGCCCAAAACATTGACACATTTTAACTTAGAGCAATAACTTAGGCAGCCATGTCAGCAATCTAATTTCACTTTGAAACCAATAGAAGTAGTACATAGTACTGTTGGTTTAATTCTTTTAAAGAATTATTGTTTCTCCCACTTTGATGACATCCCCCATGATATATCCCTTTACAATCTCACAGAAGTGAAGAGAATATATCTCATGCACTACTTCTRCTGTTTCCTTTCTATAAATCTATATATGGTCTCCTTTTAAAAATGACAGTTGWGATCCGCCACTTGCTGTTATTTTTGCAAATGTTATTCAAACYTATTCTCTCACAATTTTCTTTATTTGATATGACAGATATTTCCTTCTTTTCTGGGATTCTATTGCTCCCACCTAAACAAAACTTGGAAACCCAGTAATTTTTGTTAGAACCAGTTTAAAAAATATACTAAGGGGGCACCAATAAAGCAATCAAATGTCAGAAAACTATTTAGGAAAAAGTATGCTTTAGGAAAGACAAAAAACCAGCGTTAGCAGAAGAGGCGCCATCTCTGAAGAGAAAAAAAATAATATCMAAGAACTCTATTTTGGATGTAATGYAGCTGCAGGGAACAGAAARGGAGAAGAAATSTATAAACTTTGTTGAACTTCAGGTAGTTAATACTACTTAATTTTACTTAAGCCATGTGAATTCTTAAATCTACAATTCAGGRTAGTTCCAGAGTTATTTGAGGCCTTTAACATCACTATCCAGTGTACGCCAAACAGTGCTAAAGATAACTGCGCCTGATCTGCTCCATTTGGCTGTCTGTCCTGGCATTTCCATTCAGGGACTTCTCTTCCTTAGTTCTTCAAGCCTGCAACCAGCATCCTCTTCTGTTGCCAGAGACACCATTTTTTTTTTCTTCCCCAGTTCTCTGATATCCTAAACATCCTCCTTTTTTTCTTCCTCTCATTTCTTTTTCTGCTGAGAAACATCCGTCTCCCTAACAGCCAGCAGCAGCCTGCCAGGCAACACATTCAAACTGTGAGTTCCACTCTTTCTCTCTCCCTCTTTCCTGGCCTTTCCTTAATCTCACTCCAATTTCTTCCTATGTGCAATTTTTCTCATTCAACACCACTTATGTCCAGCAGCTGTGACTCATTCACAGATATATGGCTGTCAAAGTCAGCAGCTCTGCCCATCTCATTACAGGCAGAACCATGACTTTTGAGTCTGGGTCCTACAGACTCTAATAATTTATAGCAGTTTTTTTTTTAAATTCAAGCTAATAAAACACTTCATAATATTAGCACATTGATCTTTGTAACAAATAGAAGATACAGTGTTACAAACAGGGTAACAATATGAAGAATATGACTGCCAGCAACCCACCTGCAATTATTYAGGTGCTGCTGCTTCCCACAGACACCCACTTTGTCACTTTGCAAACATATTTGACCAGAGCTGTCACTGCAAGGAGCAAGCCCAACCCTCCTCCCACCCCCAGCTGCTTCCAGTCCCATGCCAGCCCAAGTTTCTATGAATACAAGTGATGATCTGATCCAGGATAAAGTTAGCTCTCAGCCCTATTCTCTTTTGGGGCAGTGATTAGTATAAACAAGGAATTTTCCAATTCAGTTCACCACACCACTACAGAAAGACCTGGGTTGGACAAGGGAAGGAAGCAGCATATGGATGGAAAATAGGATAAATATTTTGGTGGCAGCTGAATTTTTCATGGAAACATGACCAAACTCTCCCATTCCCATTCACTGGGGTGTTTCATCTYCTACACAGACACCACCTTAGGAACCATAAAATCTGGGAAATTAGACCTTCAAGCAGGCCAATTTRCTTTTTCAGGGTTCTCTGGAAAAACCAGCATGTGGAGATTCAAGCAGCCATGACCAGACTGCATCCATTAAATGAGATATCTTGAACATCTCTTCAGTACACTTCTATTTTAACACACCAGACTGCAGTCTACTATAAGAACAGGAAGGAGAATGAAGTAGCTCATGCTATGCACACTACAACACAGCTTCATAAAAGGAGGGTCACACCACAAATGCTACTGGTTGATGTCAACTGATCCCAGTGATACCATTACAGGGCATAAAATATTTGCAGTATCACCAGCCTCCTGTTTTCAATAGCACATGGTGWTTTTATCATCCATTCAGCACTACGCAGTAGCACAATGTTTGTATCTAAACAAGGCAGACAAGCAGCACATGACACTTGAGGTCCTCGCTCCTGTCCCTTCCCACAGGGCTGTGGGTCCCCAGCCTGACAGCTCTTGCTCAGCCATGAAGTGGAGAAATCAACCATCCACACAGACTGATGGGCAAGCTCAACATTCCAGCTGTAGCTGTGGGATTATCGTGTGTCACACCACCTGCTGCAAAAGCCCTAGTGTTTCCCATTCCTCAATACACTATGCCACACCTACAAAGATGTGGCCTATCATACACATCTATATGGAGTGTAAAGTCAAGAAGTTGCACACGTAGGATTAAAATATCAGCAGGATAGCTTTTGAAAAAATGTAATCAAGGTCCCACTAGCACATGACCACAGAGCCTTACCCACACTTGTGGCTGACCAATAAATGCAGCCACAAGTCAAGCCTTACCAACCTCGGTCTCCTATACTCAGGCCTGATCCAAAATCTATTCCCCTTAATGACAATCGTCCCACTAAACTCGCCAAGCTTTGTAACAAGGATGTTGCACTCTCCTACACATTATCTCTCACCTCTTTCACATCTTTGTGACAATGATGTAAGAGTTTAGTAACTTTGCTTACATCAACACCTCAGGCAGATAGCGGTAACCATCTATATAGCACATAACACCTATTTTTTGATTTAACATTTTAATTTAMACAGCAATTTATTTACAAACATGCCTGTGATTTGTAGAAATAAAGCTTCACAGTCCTCAGATGAGGTTTGCATGTAACTGAAGACATTTCACCTGCAGGTTAACTCTACCAAACTACTCTTTGGTATGTACAGCACTGCATTTTTGGTGCTTTTCTTACAAAAATAAAGAACTTGTTGAGTTTGTTTCACTATSGATTTAACTAATTACCCAATCTGAGCAAAATTAACAGTGGAATACTTCAAACAACTTGACACTTGAAGCATTATGCTTCTCTGCTAAACATCACTTTGTTGAAGGCAGCAATCTGTAAGGCTTGCARAGATGATTTGTTAGTTGTTTCTTTTAATAGAAAGATAGATAAGCCATCTGGCAAGGAAAACGCAGTTCCTCACTTATTGGTAGCAAGGAAACCGCTTTTTCCTCCTCTCCTCAGTAAAAGTCGTAAGACGTTTTACTTACAGCGTCCACTTTGACGGCTGACAGCACAACTTGTATCAGGATCAGCAAAAGCCCCGTATCCCTGCAGGGAAAGGTGAATAAGGACGATATTGTTTTAAGCCAGCTCAAAACAAACACGTGATAACACTCCGCAGTTAAAGGTGACAATACGACTTTAAAAAASTTATTTCCAAAAGCCTACCGAGCGGAATTACTTACTGACAAAGGAAAATACGTGCACTAGGAAGCTGCGAGATGTCCATTTTCGCTGCTTCCCTGGCCGGGGGCTCGGCTCAGGGCTCCCTCCCGCCGGACAGCCACCCCTGCAAGGCAGAGAAGAGCCCGCTCGTCACTACGCTCCCCCCGCCGCAGGTCTCCGGGCTCGGCGACACCGCTGCCGGAGCAGGGAGCGGCCCCACGGGCCGGGCCGGGCCGGGCTCCGATCCGGGGGCAGCGGGGGCTGTCGCGCCGCTCCCCGCACACAGCGGCGTTGTCCCGGAGCGCAGCCACCCCCGGGGGGCGCGGACCCCGACGGGCCGGGCAGAGGCAGAGCAGAGGCAGCGCCCCCGGCCCTTCCCCGGCCCCTTCCGCCGCCCGCCCCGCGCCCGCTCCGCACCGCTGCGCGCCGCGCTGCCGAGCCGTGCCCTCCCGGGCGCTGTGCGCCGAGCAAGCGGCGCCTCCCCCTCCGCCCGCGCCCCCCGCGGCCCACCACCCACCCGCGGCGGGGAGGAGGCGGAGAACTGCGGCCAGCGGSAGCGGGCGAGGTTGCGCCCTCCCAGGGTCCCCGCCCGGGGGGGAGGAGAGGGGGGCTGCCACCGCCCATCGTTTACGGCGAGTCGAGTCCTTCGCCCCCGAGGCATTGCAGGCGCCGCGGCCGCGACGGAGCGGAGAGACGCGCATGTGGGGCCGGCCCCGCGGAGCCCCACTCTGAGTCGCCGGCGCCCCGCCGCCCAGGGACCGACGGCGCGGTGCGGTGCGCGGCAGCATGCGGCTCTGGCTGGGCTTCGGGCTGCTGCTGAGCGCCGAGCTCAGCGCCGTGTCCGCCGCGGTGAGTACGCGGGGGCGGCTCCTGCGGGCTGCGCGATCGGCTGCACATGCGGGACCCTCTCACGGGGAGACGCGGGACGGGACGGGACGGGACGGGACGGGACGGGACGGGACGGGACGGGACGGGACGGGACGGGGAGCCGGCGTGGGGCGGTGCGGGGCCTCGGCTCTCGGGGCGCTGGGGCAGCCAGGTGGGCTTCTCGCGGATGCCCGGCTGCCCCATCGCTCCGCGGGGCTGTGCCCGCTCGCCGGCCCGTGGCGGGTGCGGAGCGGGGATGGCAGCGGCTGCGGCGGGGACGGGCCCCGCTGCGCTCTCCCTGTCCCACGGCTCGGCACGGAGCGCCGCTGACTGGGGAGGGAATAGAAAGCACGCACCCACCCGGGACTGAGAAGTAGCGAGTTGTGTTTCCACGGTTAAAAAAAAAAAAAAAAGTAAAAAAGAAATAATATTAAAAATAGTTCAGTGTTGGTTGCTTGGATTCAAAGTTTAGTGCACGCTGCCTTTGACCCCTGCGGTGCGCAGCAGGCTGAAGACCGGGAAGGATCCTAATGTTAATGGTTAAAGTTGACCATGTAAAGTTTGGCATCTTTCCGCATGGAACTAAATTGTGGCATAGACTTGTAAAATCGAAAGCATGCAAGTAGTCTGAAAGTTTTGCTAAGGGAGCTAATTTTATCTCTGTGATAACAGCTATTAGCTGTCCTTAAGTTTAAAGGACTCTCTTTCCTGGCGTTCCTGAAGTATTTGGTCTGTCCCTTCTGTACCTCTAGGTAAAGGGCAGTTGACATAATAATTTAAAATAGATTATCATTTTGTGTCACCTTGTTTCCTTGCGTTTGGTGAGGTTCATACTGTGTTAGTCAAATTCAGGAGTGCAGAAAACTTGTCAGTAGCTGTAGGCACATGGATTTTTGTCATGCTTCCTGCTAGAAATGTAAGATCTTGTATTAACATTTCAATCAACAGTGGAAGTATGGGAAAGGRTTATTTTAAGCTTTTCTGCAATTTCAGATGAAATTAAGTTCTGTAATGAATTTTGATACATCTGCATGACCAAGGGGGTGGTATCTATGCATTGAATCAACTGAAGTAAGCAATGTGCTGAACTCTGATGTCTTGTCTGTTGCTCCTAGGTTGATAATATTTGGCTTACTGGGACTGCAATAAATCACTCAGTGGTGAATCCTCTTAGGCAATTCACCCATCGCTTGGCCTTAAGATGATTAAAATGTATTCCTTTAAGGTTATAATTAATTTTAATTAATTAGAATACTTTGAAGTAAATGATTTACATTTGAGTTCTAAATTCAGTATATCTGGAATATAATTTCCTATCTGTGAGATACACTCCCACCATGTGCTGTAAAGTGAAGTCATTGGGTAAACCATGACTCAATCCAAGGCACAGAACTATGCAGGGAAGAGGTGCTTATTAAAAGAAGATACAAATTTCAGTGTCAGTTGTACAGTTTGAGGTCTTCTGCAGCAACTGTGAAGAGGCTCTGTTCTGGAAGTGTCCTACATATGCTGGACAAATTGTTTCATTAAAATCAAAATTTCTTAAAATGTAACCTGCACTGTAATTATATTATGTAGCTATTCCCGTAATTAACTCTTTGTGTTTTAAACTGACTGCAGATTCACAGTTTCTCCTCAGTGCCACCAGGAAACACAAGTATGAGCTCCTKGCAGTTTTGCTGCCTTAGATAAACTTTCAGCTGTACATGGGTGGCCTTTCAATCAATTCAGTTCTGTTGCCATTGTCCCCAGCTCCACACTGTTGTCTGTCACCAGCAACCACACAAAAGGTGATGGAGATGGCTGCTGGCCTGTACCAAGMCAGGTGTGGGCGGTGATTGAGGGGCTTCTCTTTGGAGATTCTTGAGCCAGGCTGATGCCTGTGCATGATTGTGGCAGGGTGGTGTGAAGCACTCTACACCTGGGCAGGACCTCTTCTGCTTTTGGAGAGCTGGYGGAGCTGACCCAGTGCTCACATTGTCCTCAGATGAACGTGTTCCTCTGTTTACATTTCAAGAATAGTTGTGTTWGCAGAAGACTGTGGTAGGTAAGGCTGTGTGCAGTACTCTTTGCAATAGGCTGAATGGAGCAACCACTTTTCTCCAGAAAAGAAAAAAAATCCTGCTGGTTCCTTCCTTCCCCAGAATAGCTTATGCTAGCTAGCCCTTGCTAGTCCTTTTTTTTTTTCCTTTCGTCGCAGAATTGGTGAATTTGGTGGGCACCTTGGAGATCATGCAGTCCAACCCCCTGCTCAGAGAGGGGATAGCTATGACAGACTGCTTAAGGCTGTGTCCCACAGAGTTTTGGATATGTCCAAGGATGGAGACTGCTCARCCCCTCTAGGCAGCCTGTGTCAGCCCTTAGTCACCCTCACAGAGCTGTTTCTGGGGTAACTGGCTGAGACTTGAGGCCATGCCTGTGAGCACAAGAAAGTGCAGCAGAAGCAGCTCCTGCTCTCTTGGTGGTGGTGCTTCCGCAGTCTGTCAGGGCTGACAGTAAAAAATGGTTGTTACCTCTGACATATCTGTGATTGAATACATACAAGGAGATTTGGAAGGGCTGCTCTCACAGATGCATTTGACGTAGCAAAGCCAGCCCCTTGAGCCAGCTACTGTCAGGATCACGTGCCTCRGTACAGAAAGAGGGAGCTGCTCTGTTGCAGTTCCTGCTGGTTTTARTCTGGCACTATAAGGTGCATCCAGATGTGACAATGGAAGTTTAGTGTCTTTTATTTTGACCAATTATTATTAATRTATTAATTATAGCTAATTTGAGCTTTTGTGCTGTTCTGTGTTCTTCTCAGGAGATTTGTTTTCAGGTTAGGACGAGAGCAGAGTGGAAGACAGGGCAGTAGATTTAGATATTTCCAGGTCAGGATGAGAGACTGCTCCCATGAGATGGTTACAGGAGAAGCTTGTTTTGATGGATCTCTGCAGGGGCTCTCATTTCTGACACTCTTCAGGCTTCCATTTCCTTTGGAGAAAGTCTGTTTCCTAACATTAGCACTGCTTGKTTGAGAGTTGACAATGCCACGGAAACCCTGGTGACACATTTTGGTACCTTGTCCTTGCTGCTGCAGTGCTGGTCCCTGAGCTTTGTGCAGCCCAGAGAGATCTTCAGCTGCACTTTGGCCCTGGGTTGGGTCAACCCCACACAAGTGGACTGGCTGCCATGTGGAACAGAGGAGATCTGGCCACCACTGCTCGGCTGTGGGCTCGGCATTCCCTCCAAATTCCCAACCCAGCTCCTTTTTCTGCTTTTAGTCGTGGTGAAATGGGTGTTGGGGCAGAGCTGCGAGCAAGCTCTATGGAGCTAATAGGGAAAGGTGTGCCAAAACAGTGATAAAAGCATGCCTAATTTTTTCCAGAGGGCAGTGCTGATTCCACTGGTGCTGCTGGAGCTGAGTGTGTGGTGGCAGCTGGGGATGTGCTGGTGGGAGGCTCCTGTCCCTGGGCAAGCCCTGTATGCAGAGGGGTGCCCTGCACTGGCCAGGCAGAGACAGCTCTGCTGTGTTGTCCTCAGGCCTTCCTTGTGTCACCTCTCCTCTTTCTACATCACATTTGGGAGTCCATTCTGAGACCTGCAGTTATAAGCCAAAAGCAAAAAGAATATAATTGCTTCCAACTAATCGGAACAATTTTTGTATTCTGTTTTAATTTAAAAAGTGATTTATTGATATGAAGGTGTACAGGGTGCATAAACCAAGAGCAGATAAAAAGAATGACCTGGGCTTTTGGCATGTGTTTGAAGAGCAGTCGTGTGACTGAGCCTGAATCACTGGTAGCACTTCACTTGGGTGTGCTTTCACTGATGAAGTAAGGCAGGGTTGGGCAGCTGCCTWCTGCAGCAGTTGGTGCCAGGGACTGCCACCATCTTTGATGCTGGGACACCTGTTCCCTGAGGCCATCTGACATCCTTGTCCCTGAATGTCCTCAAGGACCTGACAATACCAAGARCATGTTTAACAAACCCTGGCAAGTGTTAATTCAGAAGGGAGATGTGGTCGCTCTGGTTCCAAAAATATGGCCAGAAGGGGAGATCCAAATGATTTTCAATGAGTGAAGCACCTCTCATGCTAKAAGAACTTCAGAGAAAAACAGGAAGTGGGTTTGGTTGCCTCTGCCAGGCTATGGTTGAGTGTGGGAGTCTGAAGAAGACAAGTGCAATGCTCCCTTTTTTTCCTGTTGGAGCAAGATGTCTTGCCAGGAAGAGGTATAAGATTTGGGGTGGCTGAGGGTGCACCAGAGATGGTCATGAGAGCTTGGGCAGGAGGGTGGGTGACCTTCCAGCCTGCAGAGAGCTGTGGTTGCTGAGGAAGTGGAGAGTGGTGGGCATGGGCTCACCTGTCCACCCCAGCAGTGGGGGGTATTGCTCAATATACATGCACAGAAAAATGTATGGACACTTCTAAGGACAAGGGGACAGGCCTGGTGACTCCTTGCTCCCAAAGGAATATTTTCATACCTGTTGTCCTTTCTGCCAACTTCCCCTCTCCCTCTGGCCTCTTCTTCTACATCATCATGGGATGGGGTGCTGGAGRCAGGAGAGAAGGGCAGGCTTTTTTGGAAACCTTTCTGCTGCCAGCTGTGTTGGCAAAGCAGTCCCTGAACCTCCCTGAGCAGTCAGTCCTGACTCATCTCCACGAACTTCGCTCCTGGAGGCAGCTGTTGAGTGTCAGCATACACAAGTGCCTTCATGGGCTATCATCCAGAGTTGCACAATTTTTGCTTCTGARTGTTTGTATCAAATGCCTGCAGCACCACTGCAGTGTTTCACTGCAGCTTTTCTGTTTGGTGTGTATAATCCTGGGTATCATGAGGGTGTGTAATGCCTGAGGTGATGCTGGATGTGTATTCTGTCAGTGGCCTTGGTTCTGTAGAGCAGTGTAGGAGAGCTGCTGTAGGCAGCTAAGGTTATTGTTCTAAAATGTCAGAAGCCTTCTTTAGGGATAGGCTTAGGAATATTGTTCTTTTTATAGAACTAGACTAAACAAAGGAAGATTCAACAACCTCTACACAAGAATAAATTGACTTACTTCATCAGTGTTTAAAAGTTACATAGTACACCCTTCCCAGAATTTCCGCTGACTTTCCCCACCATAAACACTTAACACCTTAACACCTTGCAAGAGTTGATCAAAGAGAAGAATTTRGGCATGGGCTGTAACCTGAATGGAAGAGCAACCTGTGGCTTTAGTGAGTAGCTGAAGGTGTGAGTGCTGCTACAATGTAATGATGGTGGTGGGAAGACAAATTTTTGATTTCTCTGGGTTGAATTATGACTGGYTGAAATTATTCATGGTGATTTAATMCATCAGGGAAGTAGGTGGCATTGATCCTTCAATGGTCTTTATATAACTGTGTCTTGGACAATGTGCCAGTAAAATATAGAACAAGTCAAAACATTATCAATKTGTGATTACTACTGTTATGCTGTTGTAATATGAAGTGAGTTGCAGTAAAGAAAAAGATGAGCGTATTCTTCATGAAGAGTGTAACATTGTAAGCCTTAATGTTGAATTWGCTCTTCTTAGCTTAGATGATTGTGTGGTGGTAGTAGGAAATATCCCTTTTCACCTCTGATTTGCCAAATTGGGGAGCAYCTGAAAACTTGTACTTATGGGTTCCAGTGAGAATTGTAGTCCTGCCTTTACGCCTGTGCTGGGGTGTTTGTGGTGCAAGGTGCTGAGGGCTGGGTGCAGACGGCAGGTGCTGTGGGAGCCAGCAGCTTGGGAATCTGCTCGGTGGAGATGAGTCAGCCCAGCCTCACAGCCCACAAAAAAAGCTCCCTTTTTTTTTTTTGGCTTGGCTTGCCTTACAGTCACATAATAAAAAAGACATGTCCATAAAATGAAATGAGGGAAGCCAAAGAGGAGCTCAAAAAGGATAGGTTTCCTTCTTCTTGATTTTCTTTCAATGTTACCTTCACATCTAAAGGATGCTGTTCTCACACGTTTGGAAATAAGTGGCATAAGACTTTCCATCAATATGCCAACTGTGGCACATAAAAYGTGTAACTTTGTTTTTAGCAAAGTTATTCATCTGCTTTTATGGAATTTCTGGTGAGCTGAAGGGTTTCTTTGTGTGGATTCAAGAGAATTACTAATCGTCCTCTGTTCCTCTCCTTTCCTCTCCTTTTTTTCTCTCCATGTGCATCCGCTGCCTTCACCTTTACTGCTGCTGGCAGACAGCCTCTTTCTTGCAGGGTCTGAGGAAGGGTGTGCTTCTTCAGCAGAACAATGTGAAGGACAAAATACAAAGTGCTGTCAAGTGTGTGGAATAAACACATTGCAAAGTAATAATTAAGTTTCTTTCATCTTTTTGTGGCTTTCATCTGCTTGTAGCAGTGACGRAGACCACATTTTGACATGAAGGTTTTTAAGACAGCTGAGAGGGAATCAGCAGAAGAAATTATAAGAGTTGTAAAATAAAGCCAATAGTTAGTTTAATATGCTGAGATTGGTAGGAAAAACTAGAATATTTTAATTAAAAATCAAATGAGTTTGGTTATTTGCATTCAGAAGAGGTGTAGTTTTTAACAAAAAAAATTGAAGCATGGTACAAACTATCCATTATCTTGTCTGTAGATAACAATGTATACTAAAGAACATTTCAAATGTTGCAGCTGGGAAGGAGAAAGTTTCTAGGAAAAGTGTCACCCCGGTGGAGATCCCTCTCCAGCTGTTAAAAGTGGGAGCAGAAAARATGTGCTGAAGAGTCCCAGTTTGCAAACTTTGTGCTTCATCTCTGAACTGAGATAAGGTGAAAGCCACAAATGAGGTCTAGACGTTGAACTTGCTTGAAAGGTGCCAGAAGCCGGATGGTGTTCCCTAACATTGCTAGAAGGAAATTACTTGAGGCGAGCTACATTCATCTCCTCTGGTGCCTTTGAACTCCAGTGTCCAGCCTTTTCTCTGCCCAGGGGTGTCTCAGCTGCTGTGGGATTTCTAATCCTCTGSCTACATGGGAGGTCTGAGCTTTCAACCTCTCTTCTAGTCAAGATGCCCTGACAATACATCTTCTGTACATGTGGGTGTTGTCTTAACTGGGGAATGAACCTGGTAGATCATTTCTAAATGGTTTAGTGGGAGAAAGTGTCCTAATTAATCAATRTAGTCAAGGGTCAATGACAATTTTTATATGAGGATTCTTTCTATAGATAATTCATATTGGAAATTCATATGAATGTCATCTTTCATGCAAATAGTCACTAACTTAGTGGATTTTTTTTTATTAGCTGGTTCTCTTTTAATAGATGATTTGTGGGGTTCTTAGTTAAGTATACAGAAACTAGAATGAGAAAGGCTTTTCTTTTTTTTTTTTTTTTTTTTTTTTTTTTTTTTTTTTTTTTTTTTTTCTTTTCTCTTTGTCGTGACAAATGTTTCACTTGTAGCTAAGGGATAGAACAAATTAGCCCATTTTCACTGGATAGCTATGTGCTGACTGGGTATTGTAAGTCTTCTGGTCTTATTAGTCTGGTTGTTTATCTAGTGGAAGAAAACTTGTTTTCTAGTCTACTGCAGACTTCTGTTGAAGTATTTGTTAATCTAAAAGCATTGAAACAAATGCAAAGGCTGTAATGAAACCCAAATAAGGCTGAAAAATTACACGTGTATGGACTGATGGGACTGTAAAGAATTAGAAAAAAAGTTTGAAGAAAAATTAATGCATTAATGGGTTGTATTCATCGTGCACATATTAAGGGAAAAATCAGCTACATGAGAGTAGATTCAAGCATCCCAGGAATTTTCATATTGTACTTGAAGCTGGTCCCTTTTATGGCAATGGTAAGTCAGTTATCTGCTAGCAGAACAAAAAAAGGATGAGTTTTGGCTGCTGTAAAGCCAAGACACACGTGCRAGCACTAATTGTGGCCAAAATTCAAAAGACTTTTTAGCTGTAAATACACATGTGTTTTTAGCAGTTTGTTAGAATAGACAAGGAAGAMTAAAGCTATGTAAATGCTTATAATGTAACAGCTTTACTTGAGAAGATTATCAGTAACTCWTAATTGAAACTTTTTTGGTTTTAGCTGAAGTGTGCTGACTGGGGCTGTATCTTTTTAAAAAACAGCTGCGTTTTTTGGAATCAACATGGACATTTTTAGGCAAAAGCAGGGAATAGTAAGAGGTATAAATGGAAGTGAGAAGAAAGTAAAAAGCTTAACACTACCCTAGGAAGTCTATGTTTTCATCATGTTTGGTGTATTTTTTTTTTTAAATGGCACAGTGATTCTAAGGAGTCAAGGCTGTGTGACAATGATTCTGAGGAGTCAAGGTTGCATGACGCATCTCCAGGGGCCAGACTAGAAACCAGGGCAAGAAAAAAAGAAAAAAGTCAGGAAAAAGGGAAAGAACTAAGTGCTAGAGCCCTGGACATAGTTTTGCTTAGCTGGGCAACAACTGTGGGAGCTGGCTCTGGCTCYTGGCCACTGCTGCCAGTTGTGAGGACCCTCCAGCTGGCAGTCCCAGCCTGGAAGGGGCTGTTTCTGTGATTGTTACTGATAAATATCAGCTGGGRGAAGGCTTAGACATGGATTCTGGTGCTGTTAATTCTTACGCAATGTAATCCTACTGTCTGTGACTTTCTATTGCTATTTTAAAACTTACTTCCCAGTATGGACCTTGGTGATCCAGCAGATGTTGTACCAGTGCCTAAAGTCATCGGGTTAAATAATGTCTCGACTCATGCCCTTGAGAATGCCAAAAGAATAGTTCAAATCATCCAGAAAAGTAGATCCATCTTTCTGGGAACATSCCTTTGAAAATGTGCTCTGATTCACACTGGTCAGACAAACAGTGGATGCTGATTTCTGATGCATTTTCCAGGAATTATGTGCTTAGTTGGGACAGAGCTTATGATTTWAAATGGACTGGATGTGCCATAAGTGTAGAAAAGCTTTGAATGTAGCCCCTGAGATGTGCTGGCAGGCAGCTGCCAGCCTTGCAGGGATTGTAGTTTGGTGCTCTCTGTCCTGTCAGGTGCAGTAGAGTCATTTCCTCAAGGCTGCTAATAATTTCAGTTTCCTTTTAATTGATTTTTAGAGTAGTCAAAGGGGCTATGAATTTGGAAAGATTTTTTTAGAGTATCAAGGAGACCAAAGAAGATGATGGTGACAGGACAAAGTGAAAAAACTGCATAGGTCAAAAATTAGATAGATTGTTTTGTGAAGATGCTTCTGTGTGCTGTCATTATAAGAATCACATTTTGCTTCAAGTGCCTTCAAATAAAATCTTTAAAGAAGCAAGCCTAGCAAGTGATTACCTTATTCCCATTTGTGTTGCCACAGCCTTTGAAGGCAATACATACACTAAAATATACATTCACTAAAAGGTGTTCGTTCTAAATGCCTTCCTTGCATTCAAAAAAACTTTCTCATTGATACCACAGGAGCTGCTGGTGCTGGAATTGACTTGACAATGTCAAAGCCAGAGGGGAAGGTCTGTTTGATCCTCTAGGTTCACTACCCTGGATGCTGCCAGGCCTGCAGAAAGTGCAACTGTGCAAAACACAAGTAGGATATTCTATCAAAAACAAGGCTGACCCTGAGTTAAGGCCTAATATGGCATCTACACAGTCCCTGTGTAGCTGGCACATTATGGTTTTGGTCCAGAGTTTKCAAATTAGCAGTTCTGTGCACAGCTTTGGTTACTTAGACAAGATAAGACACATCTGTGCATTGAAAGACATGCACATCTGGGCTCTGTTTCAGCAGAAGACTTTTTAAATTTGTTCCATGTCAATACATCAATATCCTTTATTTTATTTGTATCCTGTTGGTTATAATTAAATCGAATCAATTTWACTTGAAAAACAGAACAGCATGCAGAACTTAATGCAATGCCAAAACAGTTTGTGTACTGAGCGTCTTCTGTTGAGCTCAGGTTTATTTTAGCTGGACTGTTGTCCTGTACYACACGGCCCACAAGCAATTCTTTGTTTTTTGTAAATCCCCATTCAACATCATAGATTAAAGTCTGAACATTTCATGGCCAAAATATGGAAAGTTCTGTGTTCTCTCAGATGTGTGACATGGTTGGAATGGTAATGAGCAATTACACAGGATGGGTTTGCACATGGCACAGTGTGTGTCTATATTGTCCGAGGCAAATTGTGAAATTGATTGATAYGGGAAGCTGCACATGTGATTATGTCATGTTGGGTATTACTTTGGATAATACCCCTGCTTTTCTGATAAATGTGGTTCAGCTGTCTAGAAAAATATTTCACAGTTCTGAATCCAGAGATCTATAAATCATATCAAATCAGTCTTGAAAACAGAATGAGATTTTTGCAAAGTTGCACGTATTATTGTATGAAGTACTGCTGRAAATAATGGAATGTTGTGATGTGCTTAAAACATGAACCTCTTATATGAAGTTTTTTGTACCTGAGGACAACTGGTGAATTTCTTGAATGTCAGCTGGAATGTAAAGCTTTTTCCCAAGACCACTCATTAAAACCAAATTTRTAAGTTTATGTGTGAAATAATCTGTTTCTTGTCACTAGTGTTTGCTGTGCTAGAAAGTATAAAGTGCAAAATTCCTATGCTTAGATTTATAGTATTAGATGGAAGCTGCATTTTTTAAATCTGAGTCACAACATGCTAAAAGCAAARTAGTGATGTATATTCATAATTAACCTATCTCATAGTTGTCACTGGTAATGGATGGTGATCTGTGTGTTTCCCTAAATACCAACTGTTATCCTGATAGCCCAATATCAAGTGATATATATTGATAGGAATTAGTCATTTGACCAAATTTTGGTGATGATGCTTCAATATYGGATTGGCTGCAGGAATTATTTAGTGAACCTCTAAGTGTTAAACTGGGTCTGGTTTTGGAGAAGCCATCAGCTTCTCTAGTTTGGTCATTTACCTGCCCTTGTTTGGGAGGGTGGAAAGGAGTGGGACTGTAAAAAGTCAAGGCACTTTGCATGTTACAATGAAGTGCCGAGGTAGCTGCTGGGTGACGCAGTTATTTCTAAGTATAGTGACTGGGTAAAGCTACACTTTGTCATTCCCCTGTGCCTTCCTGTGTGTGCTGTGCTCCCCAGGGGATGGATGGTGTTTCACCCTGCTCCTTACCCCTGCTTTGCCATGGTGTATGCAAAGAGCATGCCAGCTTTTCTTTCCTGGATGGTGCCTCCTACACATGAAGCCTTGCAGGTGAATGAGCATGATTTGCCTTTTGTGTGCTGTCAGCACCTGTGTTTGAAGCTGCTGAGGCTTGGRGGGGCTGGCAGGAAGGATGTGCTCCTGCAGGACGAGCTGCCATCATCCCACGGGAGAGACAGAGGAGTGCAAATCCTCTGGTGGGCTGCACATCCCAAGTCAGACTCTTGCTGCCGGTGAGTTTGGGGATGTCCAGTGAGAGTCCATCACTGCCTGTCCTGCAGGGACTGGAGGGGTTTGCTCTCCAGTAGAGCCTGAAGTGATAGTGCTGCTCCATCCTTGCCTGAAGTTGCCTTTGAGGCTGAACYCTCAGCTGACTGCAGCAGGGAACAGAGCAGTGCCAGTTGTGTGCTCTTCAAAACCTGCAGCCGTGAGGAAAGGGAGGGAACAGGCTGTAAAMAAAGCCAGAAAATGTCTGTAACATCTACGGGGCTTTTCTTACTCCTAGRGTGTTTCAACTATTTATTTATGGCATGAGAAATAACTTTTCTTTYGCTGAAGAATTATGACATGCAGAGAAGTAGGTTAGTGATGCTGATCAGTGAAGTAAAAATGAGTTTCATCAGCTTGGTTGCCTGAGAGTGATTTTATCTTAACAGGACTACAGATGGAAAATAGAGGCTGGTCCAGTGTTCTGTGCCTGTTATCCTTGTAGCCAGCCTTCTCCCGTTCCCTAAACTGAAAATCCAATATTATGTCTGTAATCACTTCATTTTTTTTCATGTTTGCTTCACTGTTGGGGCTTAGTGATGATGAGCCGATCATCACTTCCTRAAATCTCAGTCAATTAAAATATAAAACATGAAAATACATGCTATTATCTAATGTTGGGACACCATTAAAAGCTTCTAGATGTGTTGACAGGTGAGCAGCTACATAGGTGTAGTGATCAGGGTAAATTACCAAGGGAAAAGCATCTCCTCAGGCTCTCAGATGAGTCATCAAAGAGATTTTGTTTTTTAATAACAAAGACATTAACAAAGAGCCTCTAAAATATTATCAGTAGAGTACAAGACAGCCTTTTCTATATAGTTAGGCTTAATGTTTCCCAGTGTTAAGTGAACACTTGAGGGTAGCTTCAAAGGTGGATGTATTTCTTGGAAGCCACTTTTCTCCTTATTTTAAGTCCTTACATTGCAAAGGAGATGGATTACTGGGTGGTCTTTTGGTCTAGAGGTGTTTTCAGGGAGGAGGAAMTGAGAATGTGAGGTTGACTGAAACTCAAAAGTTTTGTGGCTGTGCCCAGCAGGTGAATTGTTTTTGTTTTTAAGGACCACTGACAGGTGGTACAGATCACTGCATTTAGAATCCCTGTGAAATTCAGAAATACATGTGGCATTTTTTTGATAAGAAAGCAATCCAAAAGGAGTAAAACGTAACTTTGGGGGCTTTTTTTGGTGGGGTTTTTTTTTCAAGCCTTGTTAAAAAATACTGGAAAGAAAAAATTGGGGAAAAATGCAAAAGAAATATGCATTATGTATTTTTGTCTCAGTATGGTCTGTAAAGTGATTGTTAGGGTAATGAAAAAGTATTACCACTRCACTTTTATTTATCAGAATTCTTTCTGAAATTATAAATAGTTWGAGTAAACAACTTCATTTTGGARCCTGCAGTATCAGCCAAACACAATTCCTGTTAGCTGCAATCTGTACTATTCTCAGTCCTGTGCAAAGTATGCTGTTGTGTATTGGCATATTATGTTTCTTGACTAAGGTATTTTCACCAGAAGCATCTTATTTATTTTTATTACAGAGTAAAGTGCCCGTGTACATTATAGTTTCTGAAATCTTCATTTTTGTTTCCAAGTTACTGACACTTTTTCAACTTTTTCTTTTTCTCTGTTTTAGACATATGCCATTGGTGTCTACTGGCAGAAGTATATGCTAGTAGAGGCCCCTCAGGATTACATATAATATTCAAAAGTATTTTATCATTCATGCAARCGTATCTGGTACTGCTCACTTATTTTAGGATTAAGAGATGCATTATGCATAATGTAGGGAAACCTCATTTCGATAAGCAGTTTTCTCTTTTTTACCTTTCCCCTCATTCCATTTTATTTTTCTTCAGGAGAAGTGTGATACCCTACTGCTCTCTCTCCTAACACCTTTAAAACCCATGGAGACTTCTGACATCTAAGTGAGGACCATGGATCTTGATAGATAATCAAAGAAGAATAAGAGTTCCAATGAATATCTTTTCCCTTGCCACTAAAATTATCATAGCCTATATTCCGCTTCAGTGGTAAAAATAAAATGGTGAGGRTTTTTTTCTTTCTTTCAGGTTAAATTATTAACTTTTTCACTGTGCAGTCTAAGGTTTTATTTTCTTTTGTTCACTGACATGTTCATCAGACCTTTTTAGATATGAAGATATGGACGTTGCATTCTGTCTGAAGGTGGAGTGTCTGTTTCAGAAGTACATCTCCAGTGTTGCTTCTGGACATGGACCATGTGCCACAGACCCCTCAGGGATGGTCATTTTGTATCTGAAGGSTCCAGTGCGATCCTTGCATCCAGGGGTTCCCCTCCCACTGCACRTGCCCTTCTCTCTCAGCTATAAGCAGAATTGCAAACAGGTTCAGGCACTGCAGCCTGAAGGGATGGATTTGGCATATCTGTGAGGGGCTTGGCCTAGGAACAGCTTGGTACCCTGGTTTCCCTTCCCTTTTTTCCGTTTGGTGCATGGAAGGAGCTCTTGTCCCTGAGCAGCTCCCGCTGGCTGCGTTGGTACCCTGTTGGAGCAGACAGTGTGGATCTCTGGCTCCCTAATGCTGTTCAGCTTCTCATCTCATTCCTGCCCAAGGATAAGGTGAGCTTGGAGCTCATCTGGGGGACTGAGAGAAATGTGCAGGGAGTATCCAGTCCAGCTGCAGATGAATGCACATGTGGGAGCAGAAATCCAGTCCCTATTTTGCCACAGGCTGCTTTGGCAGCCCTAAGGCAGTATTTTTAGCTTCCCTGTGTCTCCCTTTCCCAAAAGTGAAGTMAGGATAACAAAACTTCCCGATCTGCAAAGTAAGATATAAGTAAGTTTTGTGATATTCTGTGATAGGAATTATACAAAGCTTGAAAGTGTGTAATAAAAATGAATTTGATGGAAYTGAAGATTAATTTCTCAGTATCATCAGGTCCAGGAATAAAGTAAGTTCACACATCCAAAAGTTGGCAGCACACTGGCCCTCATGACCTAACACGTAACTCTGGGTTGCCAAGCTTTTTCCTGTATTGGCCCTTGCTTGCTGCTCTCATTTTAGGTGTTCCTGCAGTAACCACAGAGACAAAAACTTTAAATGCAGAGACTAAATATCAGAAGGGAAAAAAAAACGACAAATGATCAAGGGGAGTTTTGTCATAGGATTCAGGATAGTGTACCAGATTGACTTGGAATTTCCATCTGAAGCTTTGATTTTGGCTATGTCTCTGTGATCCTCTTGGAGAACAAAATTTAATTACAGTGTACTTAAAAGCACATTTTTCTAAATTGTTTCTGCTTAGGACCCCAAAATATAAAAATCTTGGTTTTTCTACAAGAAAGGGCAAGTATTCACAGAATTATTTGGATGAGTAAAGATAGAGGAAAATAAAAATACTAAGATAAAATAGCTTTAAAATGGCATAACTTATGATGCCCACCAGTTTTTATGAGGTAAAAACAGCCAAGATCTCGCTATAAATTTATTTTAATAATTTAAAAAAAGTCTTTTGGAAATGGAAATTGTAACTTTTAAACTGGTTTTTTTTTCAGTTTAGCATGAAATTCCTTTCCAGTGAAAAAAAGGGGAAATGAAGTAAATGAATAAAGGAAAGGCTTGCCAAACAATGATAAGCTTTGGATTGTTATAAATAACTGTAAAAAGTTCAGTGTCATTATAAGAGAGTTCGATACCTGTTCCCCTCTTCCCCAGCTGCTAACTGAAAGTATGGGGGAGTGATTTTTTCTTCTTTACAGTTAATTTTACAGCACTGAACAAGYCAGGGAATCCAGGCTGTTCTCAGCTGGATAACAAACAGTAGAGCTATTCTTTTGGTCTGAAAACCCTGACCTCGTAGGGAAAAGTGATCCAACTGCTTCCAAAATAGGCACATCTGTATACTGTAGTACTTTGTCTCTCAGGGATACTTGATGTGTGCTCCACCAGTTGAAGAATGGGTGAGGTAAATGTAGAGTTCCAGGATAAAAGGCATGAAGCTACACCTAATCCCAAAAATTTTAGGCATCCYTGTGTGTTTTTTATTTAGCAAAGTTCATGACAATCTATTTTAGGAAGTGCAGCAGACAGCTTCTGTTCTTCATTCTCCTCACTACTTGCAGTTTTTGGTGAGCACTTAAATACTTTACCTGTCTTAAATACACTTACAAAGAGTAAGTGTATTTAAGTTAGATCACTCCATTGCATCATTATAAAAATATATTTTCTATATTAAAATAGAAATATATATTTCTGCTGAAATACAGAAACTGAGATAGAAATGGAAAGCAAACATCCAATCAGTTGACTTTATTCTCATTTTCTCTTAGAAGTGCAATGTTTCTCAAGTTATCCAGAGAAAAACATTGAAATATAAATGTGAACATAAAGTGAGGGGTGGATGTGACTTTACTTTTGTAAGCATTGTTTTTTGTTCCAATTTTCCATGTGGAGCTGAATAGGAGAGCTCCCAGCCACTGTCAGCTCCTTAGCCCAGGTAGCATGAAGGAAGTGTTGCAGCACCCATTGGTGGGGAAAAAGATCTTCTGCCTTTCCCTAAAGAATAATGAGAAGCAGCAGCCTCCTGTGCAAGCCTTGGTGCTGCCATTGTAGTAGGACCAGGAGAATAGTTAACCACACCAGCAAGGTATTGGCAGTCAAGGCTTTTGGTCTCTGTTGTAAATGCTTTGTGATTAATTTAACAGGGTTGGACAGGATAGGGAGGCAGGTTGGACTGACTTGCTGGCTGATGCTGAAGTGGCTGTGTCCCGCAGGGCTGCCAAAAGAGACATTTGCAGTCCTTTTTCTCATGTCTGTCAGTGTCAGGGATGGTTTTGCTGGTTCCCAGCGTTGGCTCCTGGAAGGGCTGGCTGCGTGACGGCCGCTGTTGGCACTCGACAGGGACCGGGACCGGGGCCAGACCGCAGCTGTGAGCGGCAACAGGGATTGGGGCTGTGCTGAGAAACTGTGCTAACCACAGCTYCAAGGTGTGGTTTGACATCAGAGCCATACTGACCTAGAGCAGGGGTGGAGGATGAGCGGGGCTGACCTTCTGGTCACAGCCAGCTATTAASTGGCTGCCACAGCCTGCAGCCTTCTCTCTGTCTGCTTGTATGTGGGGTGGCAGTGGCCATCCAATGTCTGTACATGATGTATGGTCAAGTGCACTTCCCTCTCACCATGGCCATGTGCTGACATATTAATATGTCTTCGTATAGAGAAAATGCTTAAGGAATATTCTGTTTTCATAGTCAAGCCCTGAGCGACCTAAACACGGGCCCCTTTTGCATCATTCTAGCCTTTAATTGCTTGATGGATTTCACAGGATCACATCTTATTCAATAAACGGAACAGAATGTGCTCGCTGAGCAAGGGAAGATGCAGGAATTTTTTGCCTTACTCTTCACTTTCTGGACTTGTTTCTTACTTAAGATCTAATAATCAAGTTGTGCATTGAAGTCAGAATAAGTGCCTTCAGCTTCTCATGAGCTTCCTATGGCATTTATCATAGTAATACCCGAATTACTTGAGAAAGCATGTGCTGGTTTTTATAAGGAAGGAAGGAGGCAGTGCATTGCTGCTCTGTTTTTTCATCCCATTCCATCTGGGCAAACCAGAGCTGTGCTTTAACCTTTCCTAAAGATTTCATAGCTATTTGCTGACTCTTTGGAACAGAAAGCCTGGGGAAGGTAATGTCAAAAGTACCTCCTAATTAGCATTCAGTAGCATTTCATAGTCTGCTTTTAACAGTGTAACTTCAGCTAAAGCCAGGATTTTGAGACCTTTGGTTTGAGRAAAGAACCAACACTAAAAGTGCAGAAAATGGGGAATGTGTAATTAGTGGCTGCCAGTGAAAAGTGAGGAAATGATTTGTGCTGCGCCTTCAGTTGATTTCATGGGAGGTGCAGGGACTGTATCCCATTCTCCAGCACACCACTCAACTGCCTTAACCAGGAAATATCCTTCCAGCTGTCTGTCTGAGCTCCCTGTGCATCCCCCACTGCAGCAGCAACCAAGTGACAGACATGCAGGCATTCTGCTTTAGGACTGCACAGCCTAGTGCTGGGATTTCATATTCTCCATATTAGAWGGGTCTGGGTGTGGCTGGGGCTGGCCAGGGATAGCCATGCTTTCTCACAGCTCATACCTATTTCCAGAAAGGATAAATATTTTCTACCAGAGAATTCCTTGCTGTGGTTTGCCATGCAGGAAGAATGCAAGGCAGATGGGGTGATGTGACCTGGGCCAGGACAGGCTGGTGTGGAGGGCTTGRGTTGCCTCAGAGCAGCAGTAATTCAGTGGCTGAAGCCTGCTAGGAGAGCAAAAGAGCTGATTGAGAAGAAAGGAGCCCTCTACTCAGTGCAGGTTTGTAAGGAGCTCTCACAGAACACCTTTAATATGCATTTCCTAACTTGCTTTAGCTTGAATGGAGAAGATTGTAGATTTAAAACCTCCGAAAATAATTCAAGGAACAAAGGGAATTTATAAAAAGAGAAGGAAAATGTAATCATTTCTCTATTTTGACTTTCAAGAGAGATTTTTTTYGTCCAGTCCCAAGGTTATGAATTGTGGCTATGTCACAATTGTGATGGGAGTTACCAAGTTCCATGCTGCTTTCAGTTATTCCATCACTTAGGGTAGGAGGAAGGTGTGGTGTTTAAAATCCTTTATGAAAGGCTTCACAGTTACTTACTGAAAGCAGTGGTAAAATGGAAATTCTTTTTCCTGTGTCTCATCCAGACTTCTGTTTGGTCCACCAAAGAGACTCCACTTTTGCTTCTTCCTTTTCATTTTCTCAGCTCAGTGTCTTTGACCTGACTGTACTGGTTGCTTTCTGCTTACATTATCTATTCATCTTACTGGTCATCATTTTTCTCCTTGTTCTTGTGCCCTAATAGTCCAGTCCCCTTTGTTTGATTGTCATTTCAGTCTTACCCATCTTTTTTTCCCATGAAACCATTTGACCTTACTTATACTGGCAGAGCTACAAGCTTTGTCTGTATTAAGGAAGAAAAGAGCAGGGAGCAAACTACAGGTTTTGATGTTAGTATTGTATATATTTGAGTATTTTGCCCTTTTAACACTGATGAGCAGGAGTTCCCAGTTTACAGCTGCTTAATCTGTTTGATTACAAATGCTTAGCCTGGGCAACTCTTGTGCTGTTCCCTTCTGTTGAACTATTGCCAGATACAAGTCATATGTCTGAAAACATGGAAGAGTTCATGGAACAACTGTCTTTTTCCCTGGAAATAGTTCAGTGGGCTTTTGCTTTGGCGGGGTTCTGTGCTGTGTTTATCTCTGTCTCCTTCTATGCTTAAAATTGCCGTGAGAAAATAGAAAGGTCAGATGCTGCAGGACTTCCTTGCAAACCTGCTTTCTAGGTCATGAATATGGAGCTTTTAAAACCAACTAAAAGTTGTGTTGAAACAACTGGAGGATGATAAAATCTATGAATTCAGATGAAGCAATGGTGGAACAGTAATATGGTGGAACAGTAATATGGTTATTTTTACGCCTCATGTGGACAGATGCAGGTTTTTGTGACCTGTTTTGAATTATCTGTGGTAATAGAAAATTGTATATTGCTGTTAACTGTGTAAAACTTGAGGTTTTCCTAAGCATGTTTCTCCTTAGGGAGTATCTTTCAGAAGATCAGTGCAGTGTTGGCTCCGTGACAGGATGTATCCTCCTGCACATGGTGCCTTCTGTGCAGTTGGGAACAGGTAGCCCCAGGTGACAACTGATGGCACCTTCAAACTAGCCATAAACCTGGTGTGCATTATACATGGATTAACCACRCAGTGTACTGGGAGATTGCTCTAATTATCTGTTTAAAGTAGTAACTAATTGAAAAAAAAGGTCTTTGTTGTCCAAAAAGATCATGGTATGCCTTTTGTGAATAAAGTAATTTGACACTCTGAAGCCAGATTAGCAGTGTGATGTAATTTTATACAGCCTTCAGGGCAAAAAGAAATGTGTGGTTTTCAGTCTACTAATAACCTGRGTGGAAATACAATAGAAGGGAAATATTAGGAAGGTCAAGTGTAATATTGCAGCAGGTGTTTATTATAGCTTGCACATTCAATAATTTCGAAGCTTATGAGGTCTAGAAGGCTACCTGTTGTTTCAGTGAACTTTAGTTTAGATCTTGAACATTGGACTGCACTGAGACTTAGAAATGAAGAAGGAAGCTATAAGAAACCTGGCAGCTTCAAGTTCCTGCTCCGCTGGAGTTCTGTGTTCTGATTTTGCTAAATGGGGTCAGTAAATATTGATGAATAGTTCCAGGTAGGTATCATGGCATAAACATAGTCTTCTAAGAATCACTGAAAAGTTTGAGTAATGATGGGCTTGGCTGCTTGGCTATTGTTGGTGTTTGAATAAGAATAGTTTTCTTTTTATTCAAAGTGAACAAATACTAGAATTACAACACATGTCTTTTAAACATTTATGGGTGTCACAACTTCCACAATGCATRAAACTGCAAGGAAAATAAGTTGTGCTTCTTTAATAGCAAGATTTAAAATTCTCACTGTTGGTATTTCATTGGTTTTTAGGACCAGTTCTTTTTAAAGAGTTTTGCTTTTAATATAAATGAGTAATTGTTTTACAGTTTCAAAGGAATAATAATGACATTGTRTTTTATTCTAGATAGTTCGGAGTTTAGGAATGCGACTTTTATTTTAAGGTTGCATGGGATCTCCCAAAGGCATTTCACTTTTGACCTTTAGATGAAATAAATGGATGTTCCCTCTTTGTAAAACAGACAGAGCCTGCTGGAGCAGTGCAAAGGCATTTCTTATTTAGCACAAAGTCAAGCTTTATGTGAGGAATTAGATATACAGATTAAGCAACGGCACTAAAATGAAGTAATGCCAAAATAATGCCAATCTTGTTTTCACCCTAAGTAAGTTTACRTTCTTAGACTCAGATTTCTAATGTACATCTGTGTAATTAGCTCTGCCTTTAGCTTCTTTGCTTCTCATTTTCCATTCACAATTTCATATGAGGAGATGCCTGTGCGTGCAAGTGTGTGCTGAGGGTCAAACTTTATTTCTGCCCAAGTCTGGGTTATCTGTATCATGAGGTAGTGCATATATTTGTTAGCAGGTGTGTCTGATTTTCACATTAGAGCAGTTTTGATTGTAGGTGAYGGGAAATAGGTAGATATCTAGATGGTGATTTCTGCAGAACATAAACTTGGTCTTCCTTTTATTATGGTGTTTCTAACATGGTAATTCTTTCAGCTGTTCTTCAGGCCTCTGTCTTTTTGTGTGGCATTAWTTTTTTAAATAAAATATGTGTGCTATAAATGGATTTTATATGGTAGGGAAAGGAAAATAAAAAAAAAATACTGTACACTGGAAGCAGAAGATGAAGAGATTTATTGTCATACTCAGGAATCAGTAAAAATCCATTCATGGCTGTGATCCAGCTTTTCTGAWGTGCAGAACCAATCAGAAGGAGCAGGCTCTGGATTTGCCAAGGGGTTTGTCCAGCTTTCCAGCAGTGGGATGTGGCACTGAGGGGTGACCATGGTTTCAGCCGTCAGTCCTGCCCACCCCACAAGAGCTGTATGCAGATGAGCAGTACCAGCGGTCTCTTGTGGCTGGGGATTTGGCCAGGYCTGTTCAGTTTTGTTTGAACAATGCCACATGGAGGAAGTGCGAATGTTGTTTCCAGTTATTTAATGTACATACAAAGTAGGCCAAAGTGATGTTGAAACATCTACTTCCATTTTCAGGCACTTGGTTTAGATGTACCGACAAGGATGACAAAACTTGTCAACGCCCTTCCTCTCTATCACCTCACTTCTGCTGGCCCTGCATAGCTGAGGGAAGAATCAAGAAAAATGTTGTGCAGATAAAGTATTAATCACTCACCCATAAACTGTTACTTTGATTCCCAAGTGGTATTGTATAGGGTAAAGTGCCATGCGTTTGCTTTTATAGCTATAAATGAGTTGCAGTATTAAAATAGATTATTGCTCAGTTACATCTTTTTTACAAATTTAGATCTAACTCTGAAACTTGCATAGGCCCCTTTTAACTGAGATATAGGACATTTGGACTTGAAAGGGATTTCACAGAAAGGAGGCCTTTTGAAGAACAGGTGCTTCTAAACTGTAAAAAAGGCTTGAGCTCTGAATAATGCCAGTTAAGTGCAAATGATTTCTTTGTTTCACTGAACCTCCTCACCTCTGTAGTTTGAGCCCTATTTTGTGTTTAGATGAAAGAATTGCAGAGAAAGTTAAAACTTCCAGGTGCAATAGTGCCTGAAGAGTTGCTTTTGTAGGTGAGAGATGGCTCCAGCAGATGAGGAGAGAAAGATGCCTTTGTGTAGGCTCTGCTTTTGCTGCTTTCCTCTGTTTTGTGGATGCACTCTGGAGCTTTAATGAGCTCTCTATACCACTTGCTCCCAGTGCTGGGCTCTGGTGTTGTGAAGAGCCTGGATTCTCAATTTGATCAAGGGAGGGGGAAACATTTCGCTTCCCAGCATCCTTCTCAGCAGTTACAGTGATAGATGGAGAGAGCATCCAACCTGGCYACTGCTTGTGCCGAGCGCATCGGACTAGGCTCTGATTTCACTTTGTGCTGGTAAGGACACAGAAGGAATGCTTGTTGTGTTGATTTGATTGGTCCTGTGGTCTTCAACTAACATGCCTGTCTGATAGGGATATTTGGATTTTAAAAGGCTGTGGAAATATTTCCATAGTTATGTAGCTTTTCATTCTGGTTTTGCTTGTGGGAGAGCGGAAGTCTGAGTATAGCTGTAAAATAAAAATTCTCAGTAACCTGTTTTGAGCTATAGGCATATGAATTTGGGGAAGGTCCTTTACTTTAAAGAAGTATGAGTGTGTTAGAATAAACAGGTGGAAAATTGGAAGCAAAAGCATTGGTGGAGCTTCCAGTTTCCTCCATGGATGGGGGCTGGGGGACCAAACCACATCTGTGTAAGGGTGACGGTGGGAAGCAGTGTGAATCAGATGCACCCAAAATACAGTTTCCTGTTTTATAGAAGCAGTGAGTTCAGCAATTCCCCTCTCTGTTGGCTGTAGAAAAAAAAACATTCTTGCGTTCTTCCGAGTATTTAACCCGTCATCCAGTTACAGTTGTGAAAAATACAAAAAGGTTGGAGTCCATAAAAGGAGATAATTTGAAGTTAATAGGGGCAGCTCTCTGTCACACAGAAATGGAACGCACACCRCCGTCATGCCTTTCACTCTTGTGTTCTGCTCTATTAAATTAATCTGCCAATTTAATTCATGTCTGTACTAAACAAAACTTTACATGACATAACAGAAATTAGCTTGTGTTTCTGCCTTGTTGCCTCGGCTCCTTCATAATACTGTAACTTTCTGCCTGCCTGAGGACAGCAGGGTGAACCCCAGTGTGGGCTGAGAGGCAGGAGGTTGAATACTTGAACTAAAAGGTTGGCCARAATGTCCACCCTGCCTCTGCTGTGCTCCCTGATACAGATTAACCTAAAGTGGTTAAATATACAACTTGATTCATGAAGCACAAAATTGCCTCAGCAAATGAAAGCTACCTAAGCCTGTAGATGTAGGATATTTCATTGCCCTTCTTTCTTTTTTTYCTTCTGTTAATAAGTTAGTATATTAGTTACTGGACTGGTACAGTAAATGAAATTCTGTGCATCTGAGTGTGTTCAATAAGCCAGGATCATCAAAATCAGATGAGCCTGATGATGATTGCCCCTGAAGCTTAAGGCAGATGGATTTTACAGCAAGGAACTGCATGTGGGAAAAAATTTACCTTAAATCACTGGAAACGGAGATGAGAGAGGAAGCAGCTGTGCCGTGGTGGCTGTTGGCCATGGTGGTGGAGCTCACTGGGAAGTCTGGATGCTCTTGGTGCTGGGTGCTGTGCTTTCCCTCCCCTACACTGCTTGAGCTATAGGCAGGTGGGAGACATGGGACCCCCTGGGTGCCCAGGATAAACCCATTTCTGTTTGGAGTGGCTGCCATGGTTCTGACCATGAAGAAATTTGGAACAGATGTATGCCTCTGTTTAGTCCCTTTGTTCCATGAGAGAGGAYGCTGGAGCTGTCAGGGGATGAGGGAGACAGCATGGACACAATGGAGGGTGGGAAGGGTAACTGCGATGGTGGGGGTCAAGTGGAGACATAACATGTGGGAGCCCTAATATTTGCAACCTTACTATGCTGACCAAATGTGAGTAATGCTTGGAAGACAAATGGTCAGATGCCACCACTGATCTGTTAATTGAAGATGGCTTTTGTCTTAATCTCCTGTATTGCAACATGTCGGAGACGTGCGTCACTAGATGTTTACTGTTGAAGATTACTGATGTTCTTCCAGACTGCCTTGTGTATGCTCAGTTTTGAAAACTTGAGTACAATTGTTCCACTGTGAATTTTAGAAACATATGTTCAGGGATATATATATTTCATATTCCATTTGTGCAGCTGTGAACAAAAACTTGGTACTATCTCTTACTTGAGAGAAAAAATAAAGAACGTGCTGTACCCATGGATGAGTCATGATTCACTTATTTTCTRTGAGAAATTTTAAATGCTGTATTGCATGACCTTTGTCATCTTTGTGTACAGTGGAAAAAATATGCCAAGCCAGGAATATCAATGAAAGTCTTCCCAATAACCAAAAACAGGCAAGTAAGCTCCCACTGGCTCTTTTTTTTTGTTCTTCACTAAATGGGTCTTTACTGTGGAACAAATGATGATGACTGCCTGACTGCCTGAGAATTTAAAAGCTAAATAAGCTTTGAGATCATACAGCCTCCTAGACTAACCATCATTATCTGATCTTACATCAAAGGAATGGGGCTTTTTTTGGTGTGCAAATAGGTTTGCTTCTGTGTTTTGAATTGAAAGAGTTATTTATATTATTAATTAGTGAGTGATTTGGATGATGCATGTATTGCAAGTGTGCCTGTAGCTATGCCTATGTAGTTCATTTGGTGGTGTACTGAAATGCATGAAAGATGGTAGAGGAATAATCAAAACTTCACACCTAGTCYTGAAATAAAGCTAAAACATCTAGGACAAGGCACATCTCCTGGGTTCATTCTCTCACGTGCTTCAAGCAGTGTTATTACCTAGTGCACTGTGTAATGCAGCAAACATTTCTAATCCACCCCCTTTCTCCCCAAGCATCTGGGATTCTTTTTCATTGAGAGTTAATGTTTGGCTTGGAACTAATCTAGCAGCTTMCTACAGCTTGCTCTGTGGACCCAAGCATGGCCTGTAATGGATTAGATACAGATCCTTAGAATAGGAGGGATAATGTGTCTGCTGTCCAGGGATGTTTGTGGGGGTGGCAGAGAAATTAGAATGGACAGATAATAAAATGCTCTTTCATTAATGTCAAAATTTTCATGACGTTTCATAATGCTGCTTTTTGCGAGTGCATATTTTCCTAGTCTGTGTTCTTGAATTACAGTTTTTGGTCCTTAATATCCTGGTTACTAGGGTTCATCCTACAAAAATGAGCTCTAGCACAATGATATATCAGTTGCCTGGTGTAGCATTTTTCATGGCAAAGTGGGAAATTGTGAGTAACTTCTCAGGCTGAAAAGAGACATTGTAGGAGTATTGGTCTATTAAGACAAAAAATGGAATTTTAGAGACATGGGCCTTTTAGATTTGGTTTTTACCTGTTCAGATGAACTTTTAAAGATTATAAAAATGGTGTGGAATTGCGAATTGTGGTTGGTGATGGTTGTGAATTATAGTTTTGATAATTTCTTAAAAATGGAAGAAGTAGAAAATAATTGGAAGAATAAAGTTGAAGTAGACTCTCTTCAACAGACTCAGGGATGCTTTGGTAGGATCTGGATGGAAACAAGACTAAACAGTTAGTGTTTTACTTTTAAGCAGCATAAACTATACAACCGCAATGGGAAAATCAGAAAGTAATTGGAAACCAAGAGATTCACTGAAGAGACTAAGGGACTTGGAGCACATTCCCCAGAAAATGGCTCTGAGGCCAAATTACTAGGAACCTGTATAAGTAAGTACCACGGGCATATAGGGATGAACTTGGAAAGGGGTGAATGAAATAAAAGGATCAGGGGGCACGGTAGAGACCCCTTGGGCTTGCAGATGGCAAGAGAAAACCAAAAGGCAACAAGTTGCACCTTAGTAATTGTAGATGAAATTCTCATGACTGAGGCTTATATGTTCAGGTGGTTAATGCATGCATCATCAGGAGTCTGAGCTATCTTGGGGAGGGAGCAAGCTAGAACCTACTTAAATTAGATGGTTATTTTAAAGTCATTTGACCCTCATGACTCAGACTCATGGCAGCACTTGCAGTCTAGTTTTTTTTAAGCTGCAGAGCCATTAGATGAAGCAGTCTCTCTCTGCTGCCCCTGCCCACTCCCAGGAGCTTACTCCTACTCCTGAACTCTGCCCCTTCTTGTGCTGCCACAGGAATTCATCCAGTTCTGTGGTAAAACAGGGCAGGGAGTTGAYTTGACTCAAAAGTTTTGATGCTTTAAGAACCCTTTATTATGTTAATTTTTGGAAAATGGCTTTCATGTACCCAGTCCACTGCACACTTGTGCTGCTGAGGAGGGGGTCAGGGAGAGGTCTGCTTTCAGTGGCTGTGCTTACATCAACAACTGGTGGACCTACAGCACTGCCTCATGAACTTAAGCCTGAAATTCCAGCATATAAGAACAATCAGGGTGTAGTTGTGTTAYGCCTGGTGTGATTGGCTCTATCTTCTTACTCTTAGCACTGTACTGTCATTATTTCTGATGTAATTGTCCTAGTCTGAGCCAGTTCAACTTCATTAGCCTSTGAAAAACAGAATTATTCCTTTAAAAATAGTCTTTTGTGGGAGGAGAACAGGGTGATTCCTTAGGGTGGCATGGCTGAGTGAGTTGACTGAGACAGACTCAGCTCCACCTTYGGTGAGTGGGCTGTAGCAATCTCACAGTTGCCAGCAGCTACCTTTGAGAAGTTATGTGAGGGCAGAGCAGCTGTAGTAACCTCCTTCAAACACTGGGAAAGGAATACCTGTGAACTGCTTCAGACTACTCAGTTTGTCTCAAATTCTCCAGAAAGATCCCTGGCGGACTAAACAGAGTGGAAGCACCCATGTAAATAAACACCCACGCGGCTGATGCTGGCACCAGCTGCACTAAAKCAGCTCCGTGGCTCTGTAACACGGTAGCGAGTGGCTCAGCAGCAGATAACGGTGATTCCAGTAATGATTTTAACATGTCTCATCTGCTTGGTGATGCAAATGTCATGTTTGGGTCAAATGACAGAGGGAGACAGTAGTACCATGCTGTCCTCTATGGGAGGCTTGTGTATCCTATCTGGAGAAAAAGGAGGGACATCACTCCACTGAAATGTGAGAAAAGGAAAAACACCCACCAGTGTTTAGCTGTATAAAAAGTTATTTTTAAGTTGGTAAGAATAAAATCTTCCTCTTCTCCAGGTGAGACAAGAAGCATTAAATTTGTAGGGGAAGGATTCAGATTGGTCACTAAATRACTAAGTTTTAGGAAAGACTGGACAAGCACTGGGTGGAGCAGGTGTAGTTGATCCTCTCTTGAGGCAGTAGGCATAGGAGATTCTTGAGTTCTCTTTTTCAGATACTATTGTCTCGATTTCCAACTTTTATAGGAAACATGGCACTTAACTGCTAGTATACACCAGTGGAAATTCAGCACATAGACAACGAGCTATGAGATACCTTCAGTGAAATTTATTTTGCTTCAGAGGAGCTGAAGGACTGTTAGGCATTACATGATATCCTATAGTTGTCTCAAATATTGGCAATTAAAGTCAGTTTCAGTGTGCATCAATGAACTCTTGGAAAACTAATCAAACCTATTCACATGCTATATTCCTAAGTTACTTTGGTCCCCATCTCCTCTTTTGTAAGATGCAAAAGGGATGTCCTTTCCAAAAATTGTCTTTGTTTTTTATTTCAAGGAAGGGCGATTGATAATTGTTATAAGCAAAACGGCTTTGCTTGAATGCACCTCAAACTGCATGAAAAACAATGTACAAAAAGTTTAGAGGCTCTTTAGGTCTTTTTTCTATGGTTGTGCATCAGATGGAGAGCCTAACTGACTGTTTCTCCTGACCCTTTGTTTACATTTTATTCAAATATCAGGGAAAAAAAAAAAAAAAAAAAAAAAAAAAAAAAAAAAAAAAAAAAAAAAAAAAAAAGGAAGAAACATTAGTGAAGATTTTCTTTTATCAGAAAAAGAAAATTTAAAAAATGTGCTTCAGAAAGAGAAATCTTTCCCTCTGTCCAAAGCCGTTCTTTCTTGGTAGTCAAATTTATTGTTCTCCAAGATTCTTCATATATTGCCTATAACCATAAATTTTTAATCATCTTTGAGACTGAATTCTCATCGGAGTTATGAAGCAGTTTCAAAAAACTTCAGTGAATGTGGTTGGACTGAGTGAGGACCTGTTTGGGGGCAGAGAGCAGWTTTATTCTTTCTCAGGGTGAGGGATGTGTGTTGCCAACATGCCAGTCAATGTCAAAGAAAATTCCAGTGTCTCCTGAAAGGCTCTTTCCTCACCCTGCCTGCTTGCCCTCCCATGTAGCACAGCTTTTCAGCACTGCTTACATTTTACACAAAACATATGTATTGGGGCAWTTGAGCAAGAAGACAGAGCCAATATATTGTTCTCTTAATTTGGTTAGCATATGGCCTTGGACATATATGCGGCTTACATTAAATTACATGAACCATGGATTTAGTGTTTCTGGGTTTTTTAAGCATTATATTTGTCATGATGATAATGCTTCCCCTAGTGGGARAAGGAAGACTGTATTGTTACAGTGACACATCTTTGTAATTTGAGATGACATTTCTTTTCAGAGCTTAGACTTGGTGTGTGTAATTATAATAAAACCCCAGATCTTTGGTATTCTAAACTGCAGGCAAACACAGTTCTGTGGAGGGATGCAAACAACTATTTTTTTTAGTAGTTTTCATCATTACTTAGAAGCCCAAAAAAAGGGAGGTGTGTTCTTCCTGTACTTAAGTTCTACAAAAATGTGAGATGCTGATTCATGAAAGTTAGCCAAGCTAACCAAGTTAGCCAAATTTCTGTATTATTTATTTCTAGAAATATTATTGTAATTTCTTTAGTAATGAAATACAAGTGTGCCATGATTTGGAAGTACCTTAAATATCTCTACTTGATTCATATGGCCTGGTGATGACTTCACTCATAGGAGAAGCTGTTTCTCATGCAACTCTCCTAGAAGTCAAATAAACTCTCCTTAAAAATCTGTGAAGCTTCTATTTTAACATTCTTACTCTGCTCTTTAAACCTAGTCTTTTTTTTGCCAAAGGATGATTTCGCTTTACTTGATGGGCATTTGAAATGGATTCACTACATCTTGCATTTAGAAGGTGGCCAATCTTGGCAAGTGGCATCACCCAGCACAGATAAAACTGTGGCTTTCATTTGGGTGACACCCCTATACAAGAACTCAGGATTGTCATACCTGACCACTAGTGCACTTAGGGTTATCCTAGGCAGTTCAAAGCAAACTTGTTAGTGACCTTCAGTAGACCATGTCAAAGAGAGAAGATGAACTGTCGTTGATAAAGAGAAATGATTGTACATGATGTATTTCAGACATGTAGGTGTGGGGTCCTGTGGTCACAGTTTGTCTTTTCAGGGGGGTTTTGCACAGCAAAAGATAAAATTTTCTGTGCCAGAGTTGGGTTTAAAGAAGTTCCTGTTACTGGAAGGAGGTTGGTTGCTGCTGTAGAACCAAACATTCTGTTAAGTAAAAGAAAGGCTCTTTCCTACAACTGCTCCTGCTGTAGGAAACAGGGATTCCCTTTCTGGAAATGTGCTGCATGCGTAGTGTATTTCTGTTCAGTGTAACTGTGAGTGACTATCACTTCTGGCACTCTCAGAAAATTCTAGTCATTTTTCTGAAAGATATAGATAAACTACTTTTTGACTTTTTTTTCCTTCAGAAATAGTTTGAGGATTTTCCTCAACTGCTTTTCAAAGACAGATTTTGAAACTGGGTTTTATAATATGACAACTCGGCTTTCTGAAAACTCATGAGTATGCAACAAATTCACTGACTTATGAACTGCATCTGTGAGATGCATTTATACATTACAATTAATTTGCTTTAAGAATGGTCATGTAAACTAGCTGGTAGGCTCATGAATTCCCTGTGCATTATCCAGGTACWGCATTTGCATTGCTAGAACAGCTCTTGCCACTTCATGGTCATCCAAGTCCAAATCTGGTCATGCTACACAGTGAAAGAATGTGAATTGGTAGAGGAAACCAACAGCTAAACATTAATGGTGCTGCATGCCTGCACGAGGTGGAACAAATCTGTCACATTACCATACAAGTCAGCWATAAAATGCAATAAAATCCCCAGGGACCTGTCACTGGTGCGGAAGTTTCCACTCAGGATGTGGCCAAAGCACACCACAAAATGCCAAGAGTAGGTTTAGGATGTGAGCTGGAAATGTCTGTCATACCAGGTGTGTGCTTGTAAAAGAAGCCAATCTAAGAATTCTTCACAATTGAGCAGTGTGAGCATTTGGAGACTAGTTTTGTTTGTCCTTGGGCTTTTCAGAGCCAACAGTACCCTTAAGACAACATTTTAGTGCCAGTGGTGTCTTCTGGTCAGAAATAAGCAGAAGCTTTCTGTGCTTTTACATGTGTGTTAGAGCCTATTTGAAGTTTTCTTGTGATTCAAATGTTTAAGAGGTGGTGCCTATATCACAAGTAGCACTCAAAATAGAAAGGACCAAGAGAGTTTGTTTGTAAGAAAGAAGCTATRGAAGTCAATTGWATTTCTGCCTTTTACTTTAGAATGAACATTTTCRTGAGGTATTTGAAATTAATCTCACYCTTGTTGAGAAAAAATAAAGCATTTTTAATGTAAGGGTTTTGTTTGGGTTTTTTTTTTKKWRRARGGRMMAMAWWWWTTTTTAATGTTCTATTACTCCTCCACAATTATTTAGAAATTCTGGAAATAATACATTTGAAGTTTTGCAATGATAAAATTCAAACTCTTTCTTCCTTACAAAATGGTGACACACAGCCACCTCAAAGGAAGGAAGCATGTGAAAAATAAGACCAAAGGAAGAAGGATGTTCTCTTAATGAGTATAGCAGAATCTTTGTGGTACTAGTTGCTTGATGTTTCCATCTTCCGACAGATGCTATTTTTGTATAGASTTTTTCCAAGAGATGAAATGGTGGCTCTGTGATCTAAAAAGTGATTCAAGGTATTGTTACATGAGGCCTTGATTTGAGCATTCATATTTTTTATGTGTACATTTCAAGACAACTATTCAATACATCCTGTGATGGTGACCTGCTTCTGAGATAAAACCAGATTTTTTTTGCTTTTGCAATTAAAATAACTGTCTTTACCTAAGCAGCTCCTAACTTTGGTTGTGATATTTTGAATTATTTCAGAAGATCTACCAAGTGTGGAGACATGAGATGACTTTATGACTTGTTCTTAATAGAGGATGTAAAATTTTTATCATGTGAGAAATAAAGCTTCTATGTTGAATATATAAGTGTTACTAATAAATAGTGAGAAAGTCAGGATCCTGTACTGAAGATAAGAGAATTTGTGGTGATCTTGTTTTACTTTGGCCAGCTGGAGTGCGTCTTAAAACTCTTAAAGCTCTTTGACTCAGAAAATGAGACCAAATGTAATCATATTTRCTAAAGAAAAGTGTGCCCAAAGTTGCACTCATATGGCCAAATCTAAATGAGGAGCAAGATTTGTCAAAGTTGTCAAGTACTCTGAAGTTTCTGATCATAATTTTAGGTGATGTGATAGGTGCAACACTGTTGAAAGAATCTACTGCRGTGGTTTGGTTCTGCTTAGTGCCCTGTAAATGTGAAAATTGTGAAGTTTATTTTGATTTTTTCAGAGGAGATATTAATGTTAATGCTGTTGCTAAACTAAACTYTGTATACGTTTTGTCCAGTGGTTTCTCATTGCTTACATTGGATKCTTTAAGTGTTGTGCCTATCCAGCAATATTCTTATTTAGTTCCTCAAAACTTGTTGGATGTTCAGAACCTCTTGAAGGTGTTTTGATTCACATGGCCTATTTAGCACCACTTTTGTCTCTTTTTGGAAGAAATTGTGGCAAGGAGCCAGATAACTCTGGGTGCATATCAAATAAAAAACAGACATAACTTTTTTCAATCTGGGTCCATTTTTTGTTTTGGCAAACAGCATCCATCCTCCCAGCCATTCTGCTGGTGTGCGCAGTTTGTAAATCACTCTAGAGTATGTTCCTTCTGTGAGTGCTGTGGTGTGAGTATGTTTGTGACTGCAGATGTTTGGATTCTGGTTTCTGTTGAAGTTTGTAAATTAGTAATGCTTTTTTGTTTTTCTTCCCTAATTTTASTTGGAGCTGAAAGGAATGCCAGATAGAATAAAAATGCAATTCATGACCTTAAATGCGTTCCTGTGGAGAGTCCTACAATTCTGCCATGTGAATGTCCTTCTTCTCCTCCTTCCCCAACTTGGGACAAGCTGCCTCTGTTCTTTGGGTCACTTTTATTTCTCAACCAGTACTCCTTATCAGAATCATAGAATCTCCTGAATTGGAAGGGGCCCAGAAGGATCTTTAAAGTTCAACTCCTGGCCCTAGGCAGGTCACCCCAAGAGTCACACTGTGTCTGAGAGCACTGTCCAAATGCTTCTTGAACTCTGTCAGGTTGGTGCTGTGACCGCTTCCCTGGGGAGCCATTTCCAGTGTCCACCCACCCTCTGGGTGAAGAACCTTTCCCTAACATCCAACCTAAACCTTCCCTGACACAACTTCACACCATTCCCTTGAGCCCTGTCACTGTCACCAGAGAGAAGAAATCAGTCCCTGTCCCTCCTCTTTCCCTCATGAGGAAGCTGCAATGAGGCCTCCCCTCAGTCTCCTCCAGGCTGAACAGGCCAAGGGACCTCAGCCACTCCTCACAGCTTCCCCTCAAGGCCCTTCAGCATCTTTGTTGCCCTCCTTTGGGCACTCTCCAATAGTTCAATATCTTTTTTATGTTGTGGCACCCAGAAGTGCCCCCAGCCCTTGAGATGAGGCCATCCCAGCCCAGAGCAGAGCGGGACAATCCCCTCCCTTGCCCGGCTGGCRATGCTGTGCCTGATGCCCCCAGGACAGGGTTGTCCCTCCTGGCTGCCAGGGCACTGCTGACTCAGATTCAAGTGGCCACTGACCAGGACCCTCAGGGCCCTTTCTGTGGCACTGCTCTCCAGCTTCTGGTTCCCCAGTCTGTCCCACATCCCGGGTTGTCCTGTCCCACATCCAGGGTTGCCTTACCCTGCACAGCAATGCTGTTTTCCTGCTTTCCCTTCTCCACTCTGAGTGCTCTGAGTAGTGCCAGCTTAGGGTGATTCTCTCAGAGATCATTTCAGGTGATGATAGGGATGTGAGCCCTTCAGTTTCTGATGACTGTGGGAACTACTGGAATTGCAGTTTTATTATTAAAATGACTTTAAATAAAGTAAGTTGTGTTTATTTCTAGAACTGTATATATGACTTCAATTAAATGTTTTGTCTGAATCTTAATGAGGTACTTTTCAAAGCCAGATTATTTTATTTGAGGATCGAATAAACTGTTAGAGACAGAGAACAATAAATATTACAAAAACTTAATATAAATTAATATCTTCTTGAAAGCAATCACCAGTGAAATTAAGGGAATAATTCCCTTGTAAAACTTTTGCTTACATWAAATCTGTTTAAAATATGCTAATGATTACTTTATCAAACAGACTGAATCTGCCCYAAAAACTTGAATTTTTTAATAATTGACTTCTTTTCCTCTCTTTCAACTTCTGAATTACATCAACTAGRAAAAGACACATAAGCCAATTAAAATGGAGTTACCATTTTCCTTATGCAAGAAAYGTGAGCTGAACCTTAAGGAAATGTGAATTTAGTTATAAAAATAAYTACCCTCAGTTTCTATGACATTTATACACTCTTTTTGGTCTTGACTGTGCCGATTTCTGATCTATAAGGCAGTCAAAGAGATGACGCTTTTTAAACTAAAAAAAAAAGCTAGAAGATACCCATAACCTCACTTAACTCCAGTCTAAAGAGCAATGCCAAAAGTGAAAGGCCCCTGATAGTCATGAACACTTACTACAGATCTGTAAGGAAGCARCCACAAGTTGAAGGTTATGTATAGACAGCATTGATACCCTTTTGGCTAACGAGACACTTTTATTAACTAGAGGTGGTGATTTTAATGACTTCAATTTTTAACTTCTCATGCAGTGTAAAGATGAGATTTTTTTTAAGTGTTATTTAGATGTGTGGTTAAAAGTGTGGTCTGTTGTAGGGAGCGATCTGGGAATACATCTGGCGCATTAGGGATGTTGCCATAAGAATGACATGTTCTGAACTTTGAGTTTTAGTACGAATTCTGCAGATGTGCTGGCATTGAAAAGCGGTCTCGTGATGTGACTTTGGGTGGTTTTGCTTACATTTATCACTTTTATTCCTGTTTTTTTGAGGGCACTTGTCATTTAGAATTGTCAATATTTGCATATTTTATAGTGAAATTATTAAGCAGAACATTTTTTCATTCATGAATCGACTTGGAATGTTGTGAAACAGCTAGACATTTATCATTTGCAACCAGCTTTAATTCTGTCAAAATGCTGATTAGTTAGGACTGTGTGAGTCTTCACATTTCTTTAGTAGTTGACCTGAGAACTTCCATTATCTGAGGATAATTTTCCTGAGTTTATGCTTGCATTGTAGTGCTGGGAGCATACTGCAGATCACAAGGATGTATGCTCGAGGATGAAGGATAATTATACATTTTAAATTTCTTTCTAGATCTACTCTGGATGACACATCTTCTAGAGTACTGTCTTACAAACCCTAATGAAATCGGGTTATTAAAYAAATAGGTCATACAGGAATAGAAAATGAAAAGTAATAACATTCCTTTTCAAGAATAATTTAGATGATCATAGAGATGATACTTTCAACCTTCTTTCACTAATACCAGTAAAATGAAAGTTCCTTTGTTGGTAAGTGCAAGTTACACTATTGAAGAAGGAAATATGTTCAATAATATTCTGTTTTAAAGGTCAGCTCTGGGAATCTCCATAGTTTTCTGTCACAATACCATGCAGTAGCTCATTAATTCATCAGTTTACCAATTTATCTCATTAAATAAAGAGTGCCTTTGATAATTAAATTACTTGTGACATCTATGTCAGTCTTAAATATCCTACATCAGACTGTTCATAGATAGTTGAACCTGTGGTCYTGTTTGCATTGTCATGCCCCTCCACTATGACAGGATTTATCTGATTTACCTYATCATAAAGGTAATTCAATAAACTAAACTGTATCATTAAAAAAATGAGGATAAGAAGGTCACTGTATTCAGTCCTCATGTGGTTTGATTGCAGGGTGGGTTTGATGTGTTGAAGTGGCAGGACAAGAGTTGGGCTGGAGCTGCAGAGGGGAGCAGACAAACATGTGTCAGGTGCCACCAGGACAGGTCTGTGGCTTTACCCGTTGTGACCCAGCCCTTCAGCAGGAGGGATGGCCTCTGTTGTGTCCTTTGTCTTGCCCTTTGGGTGCCTTTTACCTCTTATTGGCAGGATCCTTTCTGGAGGAACTCTGAAATGGATACTCAGCCTGCTTCTATTATAGCCTCTATTTATTAACTTCAGAAAATTGTGATTAATTTTTTTATGAAGTATGAGATCTTTAGTGTTGACCTTGTACTGGATGAATGACCTTAAGCTTATTGTTTCTAATTCTAAATAACAAKCATGGATTTTGAAGCCTATTTGTGTCTGCTTAATCAGTGCAAGATACCTTATTGCTGAAACACTATCTGCTTCTCACTGTTTTTGAATAAGCTTCTTACAAAATATTTGCAGCTGCATCTCACTGTTCATCAATGTTTGCRGTTCTGCTGACCTCTACATGCAGGAATACAGGTTAGGCAAATGTTTAATTTTACTCAACTATAACTTTTCCATCACTCAGGAAGTTGCCATAGAAAAGAATGGTTTTTCAGCCTCTCTTCTAAATCATGTTATTTCCGTTTCTGCAATGAAAGCTATTTACTTTTCTTTTTGTAYCTAATTAGTACTGCATTTTTGTAAACTGTCAAATATCAAGCACTTCCCTGGATGCTCATGAAGTATGTTTTTATTTACAAAATGCAGTCAGCAACTGAAGTGGTACAATAAAAATTACACTGTATGCTTTACAAGAGGAAAAAAAATCAATTTTTGTCAGCTTCCTGTCTAGTCAACAAAGAAACATAAAAGAAAGAGGGGACTGACAAGTTTGTTTCCTTTTGCGTCTGGCAAATGTTGCACTCTAAATAATATTTCCTGTGGCTATTTTGTTCTRATGTTCCAACATTTCAATTTTTATTAAAACTGGATTTTCAAATGTCAGTTTGGAAAAATATGGGTTGGAGAAAATTTTGTCTGTTTTTCATTTGGGCCAGACAAATAAATTAGAGTACATGTCGATAGTACTGGTTTTAACTTGTGACTGTGTTTTAAAAATGGCAAATGCATCCGGTTCACCCACCACAAAAGTAAAAGTAAGTTCCACAGCTGAAAAATAAATGAAGGAAAAAAATAACTATTTGACAATCAGTCTAGGTTATTATTCAGTTACTTTTTGAATACAAATTTTAATAGACATGCTCTTTAATAGACATGCTTATTTGCTGTGCAATGTGCATTTAGAATGTCACAACCCATTGCAAGAGAAAATGGTTTTTGGAGTAAGGAGCTAATTTGTACAGGAAGAGCTGGTTCTACAGTTTCTACCRGAATAATGTTTATGTAAGAGTGGAATTCAGGGCAAGTTAGAGGTTCAGGGCAATAAAAGCCACACAGATGATCTGCAGTGCCTTTCTCAGAAGTCCTTTATGCCCTAAGGCCCTTAACTAAGAACTGAATCCAACAGGAGGTGTAACTGCTCCTGTTGCATTTAATGGGACAAAGTGTGGGATTAAAACATCTAATTTGCACCTAAATCCCCTTTCCATGTAATTTTGATGTTCATTGGATGGACAAGGAAGACAGCAACATCCTGAAAGAGATCAAATCCATCCACTCTCTATATGCCCAACACACACAAATGCTCTGAGCTCTTGTGAATCATTCAAGTCATTGTTAGTTTTAACATTCCAGCATTGTGATACTGCTGCTCATCAGGCAGCAGAAGACATGGACTCCTCCCCATACCTCCTAATTTTCCAAGTTTTGCAGTCCATAGGGTAAGGCTGTAGTAAACCTCATCTTCATTGTTTTTGTTGAAGTCAGGTGGAAGGGAGTCAAACTATCATAAGCTATGGGTGTCTGTGTGTGTTTGTTAAAGAGGGAGGCTGCTGTTCAATGAGGGAAGTGAGGTTTTTCTGCTGCTGGCATTGTCTGTGAAGGATCTGGAACCAGCACCTTGTTCCAGCTGTGAGGTGATGCSTCAGGAGCTCTGTAAAGTCTTGCACAGCAACTTGTGAACTGAAACAGTGATTTGGGGGTTGCTTCTTAATTATCTGTCCAGTTGCTGAATGTCATGTGGTTTGACGGTTGGGTTTTGTTTTAGGGTCTTTTTTCCTCCTGTTTTCTTCTCTCTAGACCCTTTCTTAAAAGGCAACGCCACTTGGAAAAGCCTGAATCTTACCACTTAACTGATTGTCCTTTGGGATAATTTCTTTGTAACAGCAACATAAAGAAAAAGAAACTTTTTTGACTGCTGCTCAATCATCTTTCTGCTTCTGAGCAGGAGCTGAGTCTTCATTCTCTATCAATCAAGGGCATTTGTAAAACCATGAGCATTGCATTTAAGAGGAATATCTTTTGTAATTTGGGGCTCTTCAASAGTCAGACAGGGCCCATATGCATCTGGGGTTCTTTAGATATGAAATAATATCCTTTGAAATGTGCTGGGTCCTTAGGAGAAAATATGTTAGTGTATCCCGMAGAGAAAGCAGCTCCTAATCAGTGGCATCCTTGACTGGAGCAAAAGACAAAATTCAGTGTCCTGTTAAGGAGCAGAGAAAACAATGTTTGCCCTTATGGCTTTTTAGGAGTCCAGATAAATGACTAAAGATTTGTTGCTAAAATTATTAGTGTAACTGAACTAAAATTGTGAAATGGAGCTTAAGGGAAGATACCTAGATGGGTGGTTGACTGGCAGTTTGTTAAAATATTTGGGAAAAAACTCATAGGGTAGGCTTCTGGTGCTGYTTCCAGACCAAAAATTATGGTAGTATTAAAATGCAAATAGTCCAAAAGCATAATTCATTTTAGGAAATACTTTTCCAATTTTAGACCTTCCCTGTGGYGCTGCAGTTTCTAGACCTGATTGTCTGCAACAAGTGGCTGAAATCTTCCACTACAGCAATGAAATACACCTTTTTTTTTAAAAAAAAAAAAATTACTGTAGCAGTGATACTGACGTAGGATGAACCTGTTTGGAAGAACTTTGAGATCTGTGGGGAAGAAAAGTGGGTTTATAGAATGAATTTTTGTGTATTTTGGCTGGCTGCTAAGTAGACTAAACACGCTACATGCTTTTTAAATCCTGTGTTTGACAAGGATGTTGAACTGCTGTGGTTACTACTGCTGTTTCCAGAATACCATAAGGCTCTTAAAACGTACCAATTAGTTGCTCGTTAACAATCTTGTGATTCGTTGTTGAGTCTGTTGGCCTGAGTGAGGCCATCACTACCCTACCTGTCTCCTCTTCCCACTGTTGCTGAGGAGATGAGTGAGCTAGTGTTGGGAAGGATAATGTCTTTAAAATAGTTGATATTAATTGTTATCATTATTTCATTGTCAGAATTTTTGAAAAGGTTGAGGCTTCTTTTAGAAGAAAAGATATCTTTACATGTTTTACTCAAGAAATCACTTGGACAGTTCTGAAAAATTTATGCAATAAAATCTGCATATATCCTAGTAAAATTTGCTAATCTTTAAATGCCCTGATAGAGACCTCCTGGAAGGGTTTTAATGGCAATTTGTATTTACCTGCAATATACCATGGGGGTCAGTGTAGTCTTCCATTAAGGTTTTTCTTGCAAAAGCTTCAACATTTGATAGGTGTGGGCAAATCTTCCTGGTAATGTCAGAGGGGACGTTGGCACTGGGGACGTTGGCACCGTGCAGGGACAGCCACAGCTCCAGGCAGTGATTGTGGCCCTGCTCTGTCTGTGCTGAGGGTCTGCTGCCCGTGCCTGTGCACAGCCCTTGCTGCAGGTCCAGCATGAAGCTGTATTAGTACCAACATAAAGCTGCATTATTTCCTAAGTAATGCAAATTCAGACTCAGGAGAAAGGGAGGGCGGGTACTCCTGATGGGGAGCAGAGGGCTAGGAAGGAGCAGGTGGCTTCTGGTCATGTAGTGTATGTGACATGAAGGCAGGAGGTCTCCCGGGTAAGATCTTGCCCAGGGTGATGGTGTTACCTGAATTGCACACAGCCTGTGCTGGTGGTGGATCACACTGCAGCAATTTAATTAATGGGAAATTAGAACCTGCACAAGTGAAAATGCAATGCTCAGGGGAAAGCCAYGCTCAAGTGGTGTGAGTTCAGGACACAGCAGTCTGTGCAGGGCTGTGTGTCACTTGGGTTTCTACTCTGGGCTCAAACATAAAAGTCCAGTTTATCTTCTGTGCTTTTCTCACATTCTTTAGTGTGCATCCCAGCTAAGAGGATTTTGCTTCTCCATTTATTTAGTCTAGGCAAGGATGGCGGAGGCCAAAGACCTCCACTTCCCAGCARTGTGTTTTTTAAAAGCTGTTACTTCTGAATGTATTTGTTTATGTTGATGTCCATGTTTATCAGCTAACGGAAGGGAAAGCACCGCTCATGGATGTGCTGTACACATTTGTGAAATGGCTTCACTGGCTTCCTGCATCCCCTGTGCTTCCAGGTTTATGGAAATGCCTTGAGGGGGCTGTGCTGCAGGAGGGCTGMGTCTCCCCGGCAGACTGGCTCTTTCACTGCACTCCCCAGTGTAATGGGGGCTTCCTGGGGCTGGACAAGTGCGGGTTTTTAAAGGGAAGACTTAGTGATTGGGTGGGCAGTGTGGCAAAGAGGAAGCCTCTCCATCGGGACAGACCCACAGCAGCCACAGGGCTGGTCCTGTGCCCTTTGTGGCCTGTGGTGGCACAGCTCTGGAGGTGGTTGCCACCATGGCAGCCATCTCTTACGCATTCCCAATGCTGCTTAGGGAGGCCTGTGCTCTGTGAGAGGAGGGAAGGAGGGAGTCCACCTTGGCAGCTCCCTCTTATCCTGGTTCTGCCTCCAGCCTGGGTCAGGGAAGGGCTGGGAGGGGCTATAGTGCCTACTGGGCTGATGGCCACCACTGCCTGTCCCTTGGCTGCTGCCTAGTGTTGGTGGCATTGTGTTTTGCCTCCCTGCTGGAACCGTCTTGGGGCAGGCTTTCAACCACACCAAGCACCCRTTCTCAAACTTATTATGGGTACCCTCAGCTTGTGAAAATGGGGCTGTGCACTGAACAGCARAGGCACAGGGGCCAGAGAAGCTCTGAGACATTTCTGGCGAGCAGTGAAGGATTTAGTTCACTTTACTTACTGCAGGTGTGGATTTAATGAGAAGACAGCAAGAAGACTGCCCGCTGTCCCCCTTGCAGCCATCACACCGTTGTAATGACACTGTTTCCATCTTGTCAGGCTGTGGCTACATCCAGCCTTGTGCCTCTGGCAGGTGCTCTAAGTGGTTGTGTGAATCTATCTCACAAGGCAGAAAGGAAAACAAACCTGCGTGATTTGTTTCAGAGTCCACAACCTCTCTGCCTCATGAACAAGAAAGAAGTTTGATGTTTGGTTGGCCTTCTGCTTCTGTGCCTGGGGCTTGCTAAAGCCACTTTCACCAGAGGTACAGTTATAGGACAGGGTGTTTGGGTTTGTGCTGTTTGGGTCTGTGCCCTGCAGGACAAGGAGCAGTTTCCTTTGTCAGCTCCAGGACTGTTTTATATTAGGACAGTGGCAAACTCTACAACAGCCATGGGCAGTTCTGCAACAAGCTTTCCTGCAGATTTGTTCAAGTTAGGAAAATGAGGACTGGGAGATTCTTACCTGGATCACTTGGTTCCAGTTTGCCCATTCATAACATAGAAGAGCTGAGTGACGATGGTTAGCAATGATTACTGTAATCAAATTAAGGAAAGGTCATGCCCTTTGAAATGTATTCCTGAAAGCACTTGTCACTGGATGTTAGAAAGCCCTGGAACATGCTCTAATCCTCAGCTGTCAGTGAAGTTACATCAGTGATTGCAACACCAGGGAATCCTACTGGCACCTGAAATTTTTTTTCACTTCTTTAAAAATAAAACTAAAAGTGGAGTTTCTGTATAGGAAAAGGGTACAAAATCTACTGGATGGACAGTTACTTGGTAAATACAGTCTTCTGTGTTTGTTGGAGGCTGAGCAGTATCTGACAGTCCACAAAAATRGTTCTGCTAGTAGGTAATGCTCACAGAGGCTTTGTATGTTAGTGATAATCCCATTAGCTTGTATTAACAAGMCAGGTATTTGCTTTGAGCTGTGCAGAATGGAGTTCTATAATGTGATATTCTGAAAATTTCCCTAAGTAAGCAGATATCTTGATTGTTTCCAGAGCTTCCTGTAAAAGAATGTAGTTAGAGGAAACAGTTGTTTTAAATGTCATTTTTGTCCAAATATGGAACAACAGGAATAACTATATTTCCTGTGAACTAACGGGAAGGCCCCTGGATTTGCATTACTTTGTRAAAACGATGTTCACATCACCAACAGGAAGGTCATGTTCACAAAGCAGTCTTTAGGGTAGTCCCATGACCYTACCTCCAGGATAGACCCCTGGGGAATTTGGAAAAGAATGTAAAAAATGAGGTCCCAGCAACAAAACATCTCAGCAACAGCAATCTGATACTCTTTTGGCTAAGAAGACGTGACTCTTTTTAAAWCATATTTTAAATGAAGTATTTCCAACTGATGCTAATTTACAAAATAAGTATTTTCATGAACAATTAATTTAAAATTTACTAAATTCTAAAAATTTACTAATATTCCCTTGAGAGACTAAAGTACACTGATGATAGATAAGAATCTGTGGCTTGTCTGCAATTTTTGTATGAACATCCTGGATGATTCTGGTAATACTGAAAACAACAACAAAACAGCCCTCCCACCAGCCAGACAGAAAAAAACCTGCCAAAAATAAACCAACAGCCCCTTAGGTCCCAATAGCCATAATGATTTTTTCCCAACTGTGTTTTATAGAGTTTTCTTTAAATTCAGATTGCTGTCTGAAACTTGTACAAGACTTTGCACAGAATCACAGAATATTCTGAGTTGGAAAGGTTCCACAAGGATCATTGAGTCCAGGTCYTAAAATAAATGACCCCATACAGGGATTGAACCTACAGTCTTGGTGTTATTAGCACCATTTTCCAAACAACTGGGCTAAACTGATATATAAAATTCAGAACTGAATTGTTGTTAATTAATGATGAAATAATGATTAATGATGTTAATTAATGATGAAATTAATTAAATTTCATCATGCACAGCAATACTTCAGACAGTGAATTACCATTCCYTTTAGATATTATGAATATGATAATTTGGGACACTAAACTTAAAGTTTTCCTCAGACTAACAAGAATATTTTATTCATGCATTGACACAAGTAATCATGAAGTGCCACAGTTTTCCACTCTGTCAGTTTGCTCCAGGAGATTTTTCATCCGGTGTAAAGCAATCCCCAAACAACACATTAGGAGAATGGCTCTGCATTTACAGAGGGAAATGAGTGGGGACTGCTTCTGCTCCCTGCTGCTCTGCTCACAGATATCAAACTACAACCAAAGAAGGTTTTCAGGAGAATGAGTATTTTAATTCTTAAGTTTAATGMGCCTTTGGAGATTATTGGGTTGCGCTTATTTCCATTGCTTAAACATGGRCATCTGCTGCCTTTTGAGCTATTTACATAGACTGAGCAGATATGACCAGGGACCTGGGGGAGAGCTGTTCCCACCTGGCCTGGCAACTGAGAGCAGGAGGAATCCCACTGGACATCTTGAATGGCACTGCTCTGCTGTCCTCTGTGAAGACTGGATCTACGGAAAATTGAAATGACACAGCTTTAAGAACTTTAAATAGCTACTGAATGACAGAAACTTCCAGTCACTGCTGATGGGAGCTGAACTTAATCTGATGACCTAGAGGGTTAAAGCTTCAAAACCAATAAGTCTTCCCTTGGTTTGGGGAATTCCCTGAACAGTCATAACTGGAGTCTACCCATGATTTGCTGGGAAGAAAAAAGAAAAAAAAGGGACATGAAGATAAGCTGCCAACTGTGGTTTTTAGAGGGTTTTTTTTGTTTGATTTGTTTTTTAATAGTGAGAAAAAGAAGTTGGAAGAGGAGGAAAGTCTGGAGCTATTTTTCTCTCTGTGGACATCTGAAATTGATGGGTTTACAAAAGACATGAGAACTGTACTCAATTTCTGGTCTTCACTTTAAGTTAAAATGAGGCAATGGCTTCATTCAAATGTTCCTTTTTCTGAACCAATTTAAGAGTTGAAGTTCAAATCATCAGTTCAGGAAAACTGGCTTTGTATCAACTCCTGTAAGGGTGTATAACTAAATTTTGCTAATTATTAGGACAGTCTGGATTTTTTCATTATCTTCTTTGTTCTAGCTAAGTGTAAATGAGGAGCTTTAGCTAAATGATTTTTTTTTCTAAGTTGTTAATGGACTGCAAAATCCATTAACAAAAATATTAAGGTTAACTGGGATATAACAGTGGTTTCCTCTAGTGACACTTCGCACACAAAATAGCGGTTCTGCTAATTCAGTAGTTATATCTAAAGGGTGAAGACAAGAATAGTAATACAGCCAGGGAGCTATTTTGACATTCTGGAAAGAGAAGAAAATATGAGAGGAATGCAAGATAAGYGTCCTGCAGTTGGCACCAACTCCCTGTTTCTGTATTTGGTGGCATGTGAAATGTGAACATATTATTGATCCAGCTCTCTGTTGTGTCAGCTACATGAGTTGTACATGTGCTTAGGAAAAAGTGTGATGTCTGCTACATAGGGGTACATCTCCCTTGGTCTTCCCTGCACTGGTTTTGCATAGAGGTGGAAAGAGATTGATTTTGTAGAGGGAGAAGATTCAGACTTAAAGCTGTCRCTGTCAAACAGGCATCCTATTGGCCTAGCCTTTCTTGTGTTTCAGCTTGAAACTGGTATTGGAATGCAGCTCAAATTGGGGYTTGACTAAAGCAATGTAGAGTGGGAAATCTRCWCTGTTTAATCAGAAGACATCATCAGTTCAGGCATCCCATGTAAACAGAAATTGTCATTTATAATGAATGAATCATGAGATKAAGTCATTATGATTGTTTTTACTTTTTGAAGCACTTTGGCTATGAATTAGGTAATTTGTGAATAATCAGAGAATTCTGGTATCTGTGCTAACCTCACCGTGCACCTGTTCACAGGATTTTCTGTGATTTGAAAGACACTGTATTTTGTGGAGAAGTGACTACATTCYCTGGAATGAGATTTTTAACATGAACAGAGTTAATAAACAGTGAGAATTTAATTAAATTTGCACCTTACACTTGTGCTTTACAGGGTACAATGTGAACTCAGTTGATACCTAAGCAATTAGGCTATGCTGGTGGCTGCTCAGCAATTGAAACTCAGTAAGCAGAGCTTGAGGTGATGTTGTGGGAAAGAGAGCTGCATTTTGTCTTGAGAAATGCACTTCTGTCAGAGAGTGCAGCTTCCAAGAACTGGCTCTGCCTTTGTATTTTTTTGGAGAYGTCTTTAGCATCCAGAAATGGTGCATTTCCAAATATGGCAGTCGTCTCCCTCCTAGGCTGCTCATCTGGCTCTTTGCATCGTTCCTGTGCAAGTTCCAAGCAGTAGTCCTCAAATGCCAGGAAAGTAGCTGGACGTGGAAAAACAGGGCAAAACGCAACAAGTCTGTAGCTGTGATCTGACAGATGTCTTACAGGCTGTGTTGCAGAGCAGAGTTTGCTCCGTCTGCTGCAGGGAATTTCAGCAGCTTTCTCAGCTCTGTCACTGACAGGGCTTAGGGTTTGCAAGGCTCAGGATGTGGGTCATGGGAGCTAGAGGTCTGGATTGGGATGTCCATTCATTAGCAGAACTTTTTTTGAACTCTATGCTAATGTGACAGTAAATAGCTGTCCTTTGGGCAAACACTCAGGCTGCATGTAGCACAGCCGTGTGTGTCGTGTTGAAGGGATGGATAATCTTTTTATGGTTTAATACTGATTTGCTGGGATGATTCACTAAGCTTATCAGTTGCAGACAGTCTGGGAGAATGAAATGGAATGGAAATGCTTGTCAAGAAATGAAACAATTTGCATCACTAAAATAAGCTTCTGCTTCTGTGCAGACTTACATTTTGTGGGAGGAATAAGATAAAATTAATGTCCTCTAATGTTCCATGAGAGGCTGGCATGGTGGTGCAAGGAAGCTGTGGCTGTTTGAAAACTGTGAGTGTACCATGCAAAATAGGGGAGGTACCTGGTGCAGTGCACCTGGCCAAAATTTTTAGATTAGCCTGTAACTGGCTCCTGGACAAGGGATAAAGAGCCTGCCTTTTCATCTAGCACTCTCCCCCACAGATTGTGCTTCCTGCCCAGCACTGTTCGTTCTCTGTTTTGGCACTTGGAGGACAGCAGTGATTGTTCCAAGCCCCATGCAGTTTCAGGGGAAGGCGTTGTTTCAAAAAGGATGTCTGGGAGATATGACAAAGTTATTTCTCTATTTGTCTCATTATCTCTAGCCATGTGTAGTGGGAAATCATTAAGTGGATTGTTCATATAATGAGATTGATTTAAAACCAAAGAAGTTTAGAAATGAACAATAATTTGCATAGTTTCAGTTTAATTGCCTTGTGATGATTCCTGCACTTGCTGTAATCATCTTTCTCTCTTCCAGTATCTCATTACTGAAGTGCCCCTTTGACCTCCCTGAAGTGACTTTTGGTCCGTAAGCTTCTTCCAGTCTGGCCCTCCCATCTTCCCAGACAGCCAGGAGGAAAAACCTCATACTTCTTCCTAGTATAGGCAGAATGTTATCACATCCCTCAGATTTCTGAACACATTTCAGTAGCTGAGGATAGCGCTGTTCAGCAGTGGCTGTCATTGTTGGCCAGCCTCCCACCCGCCCGCAGAGGTTACAGTCAGTGATGGCAGGAGATGATGCTACTGTAAAATAAAGGCAGGGTTTTGTAGGGCAGTGGCCTTTTCTGGCTACAGCCCTTGCCTGTGAATAGGACCCTGTGCAGCTGTGCTCCCTGGTGCTCAGTACCTTCTYACCTTCCTCACTTCTGATTATTCTAATCTGAGGCATGAAGAAACAGGAAAAATTGAATATAATGGGAGTAATTTTTGTGGGGACAAAAAGAGACTCGAAAGCACAAGCCCATTCTTCTGGCTATGCTAAATTTGAGAACAAAACTGTACTTAAATAACAACATACTTTTTTTCTAAAACAGTGCAAGTTAAAGAATAGGCTGAAGGAAATATGCAGGGATTAACTTGAAAACAGATGTTTATAATGATTCAGTGACGTATTTTAAGTACATTCCCAGACGCAATTAAAACAGACTTCTTCTGAATTTAGGGGATGTGTTGATAAAACTGATAACATTCTGCATGATGCTGGAGGAGGAAGTATGAGCTGCAAGCATGCGTCCTCCAGCTGAGATCAGGTCTGAAAAACTAAGGGAGGTCACGCCAGGTCACTTCTTGTAATGGGAGACCCAATGTTTTTCCAAGCATAACCGTGTCCTGCAAGGACTAAAGCCGATTATTCAGTGGGTGGCACTTTTCCCTCCTGATCCTTATTGGGATTGCACTGCAGCATGTGTTGGTGTTGTTTTTAGATTGAATTATCTTTCTGCATTGTGTGATAAATACTCATTCTAATCAGTGCTAATTCTTACCTTTGTGTGAAGAGTAAAATGCTGTAATAATGTAAGATAAAAAAAATTTAACTATTTTTGCTTTATGTCAATATGGAGAAAATTCTGTTTCAAGAAAAAAATTTAGTGGATCTACATATGCAAACAAAGGATGTCAACAACAAAAAAACTTCAGGAGATAGTACCGTGGTTTTAATGGACTTCAATAATTTTATTTGAAGTATTAAAGCCCCATTTCTTTTTGATGTTTTACTTTATAATAAAATGTATTTACCAAGTAAAAATGTTACTGTATGATTTAACTTTCTGGAGTAGTGTTTACTGGACTCATTGGGGGCTTTCCAAATTCAAGATGGATTAGATACATTTTCTTTTCATTTCCCAAAAGTACTGAGATCCCAGTAGACTGTGGAGCCCGCAGGTGTAGAGGGACAGGTGCCCAGCATCTGTGCTGAGAGCTGTCTCTGGGGAGGTGCTGTCCCTGACTGCTTCTGAATAATGGCCTGGAGGGGCTGCAGAAGGATCTCCTGTGCGTTGGTGGAATATTCACTGGTGCAGATGTTTTGCTTCTTTTCCTCCCAGTTTGTTTCAGAGGGGCATGATGACAGTGAAAGCAGTAGACGCTGTGTTGCTCACCAGCTGCTTCATGGCTGTGAGGAGAGAAAGTAGAGAGTAGCCCAGACGCACTTAAGAGCATTTTTGGTAACACAAAGTGACTCTTAGATTTTGCCCATGACAGTTAATCTGACTTCTCTTGTGTTACCCTCTGGCCTTAAGCAAACATTCCCTGCACTGGCCAGTCTTGCAGTGAATRTGGTGCTGCTGGCATTCATGGCTCATTGTGGTATGTTCTTCCTGTCACCCAATTCAGACATTCAATTCTCGATTTCTTTTATTTTCAGGGTTGTTCCGGTTGTGGAAAATGTGATTGCAGTGGAGTAAAAGGACAAAAGGTAAGTCAGCTCTGTCCATTTCATTTTCTTGCCTATTTCAACCACAGGGTATAAAATTTCCTGGGAGTCGGGTGAACCATTGCTTGCAGTGCCAGGGAGCTTTGCCAGGGCTGGGCCATGTGCCTCCAGTGTGGCTGTGCCCCCCTTCCCCGTTGAGAGGGGTGCTGACCCATCCCATCGCTCTCACCTTCCCTTCACCTCATCTCCAGCCTTTTCAGTGGGTGGCAGGCTTGACATCCTGACCATCTGTGGAAGTGAGGCCAGCAGCTGAGGTCAGAAATGCTCCTCTCAGCATGCCATGCAGCTCTCCAGGACGGCTGTGATGCATTGTAATCAGAGTTAGCCCTGGGAGGCAAAGACTTGCGATAGGAAGGGGGAGGTTAATGATCAACTTAGATACAGAAAAGTGCTACAGGTCAAGAAAAAAAAAAAATTAAAACTGTTTGACAGAACCTTGCAAATGAATTTTAAAGTTCCTATTCAGTTATCCAAACTTCTTGTATATGAAAAAAAAATTACTTTAAAGTCTTCTTTTAAAGCAGTAAAGGTGAAGAAAAATTATGGTGTACTTAAGCATTCCCCCTGTAAATTACCTGCTTTTGTAAATATTGTAGACATGCAATCACACTCCTTATCTCTTCCAATTTTGCTTGTAGAGATTTTAATCTCTAAAATGTGTGTTCTCTTGTGCACGCATATGTGCTGTATATCTACCACTATAAATGAATGTAAACCAGTTTTATCATCCTGTGGTTGCTTTGGGTATGTTTTTCGAGGTAAGTCGTTTAGGTCACCCAAAGGAATGCTTAGAAGAGACAGGGGGGTTGTTTGCTTTTTGTTTTGGGGGTTGTTTTGTTCTTTGAAATAAATAGACAGCTGGTGTTCTACATTGTCTCAAAGGCAATAGCTGCATGTTTACAGATGAGGGATTTGAGAATGTCTGTTGGTGGCTTTTCTTTGGTGTTTTYCAGAACCAGGAATGTAAATTACTTAATTGGAGGCCCAAGCAAAATAATTTTCTTTGTAACAGAGCATAGATTAATTTGTGACACAGATAAAAAGTGTCAAGATYCAAAACATCATTCAAATGGAATCTSCTTTTTTTARTGACCTATTAATGTCTGTCYAATAAAAGAAAACTATATATTAAAAACAAATACAGCAAWGATGTAGGAAAGGTTCATTACTCTGAACTTATTCTTTGATAGCTTGATCTTATTGTTTAGTAACAAGTACAAATGAGTCACAGTAGAATGAAAGAGACATGCTATAACTCTTCCATTGAAAGACGTCAGTTTTCAGTTCRTAGAGTATGCCAGCATCTTGTAACAAGATCATTTTGAAAAATGATAGCTTGGGGAAATAAATAGCATTAAAYTGTATGCTTCATTTATTTCCAGCTGCATTCCTGTCTGTTTGCTAGATCTCTTGCAGGCATTTTTCATTTGCATAGTCCAGAGTCTCAAAATGTTCTCTTCAAAAGAAATAGATGTTTGTCTGATATGCCAGAATCCCAAACTACTTCACATTAATGGAGGCTGTTTAAAAATGGAGATGAGAGAAAAATTTCAGTCCCTAGTAATAGAAGACATGCTAAATTTCAGTGTGTCACTCTCTGCTCTTCCTAATGGGTTCCATCACAAACTTCTCGGACTTTAAGGAGGTGTGTAGTGAGATATTCACATAGTTTTAGACTGTGTAGGAAATGCAGTTACTGACATTAGAGACATCTGGACAGGTGAATGGTTATACCTAGAAAACAATAGCCAAGAAAGGCATTTGAAAGTATTTTGGAACACATTTAATGTGCATGAACCTGGTTCAGATCAATGCTTGCTCATTATGTTAACTCTGTTTCAAGCATATTTAGGATTTTGAACTGAAAGTTTTATTTAAAAAAAATCTTTCCCCTGCCCTTGTTTCAGCCCAGTGTAGTTTTTCATCCCAATTCTTTACATTTAATGCCTGTCTAGAATAAGGACAGCCTGCCACTTGGTCCCAGGCCTGAAAACAGAACCTGGTGAGGGAAAGCCAGGGSAGCATCCTTCCTGCTTGCCTCTGTWATATTTCTAGAARTGGACTTTCCAACCAGTGCATTTGGATTTGAAACATGTCCCTGCTAAACATCGTTCCCGTTAACACACACATCAGTAACGGTACCTTGTACTTCAGAAATTTACCTGAATGCTGCTTCATCAGAGGACAGGTTAGAAAGACTGATCCTAGCCAAGATCTGGGCTGGGAAAAGGCTGCTGTGCCCAGCTCCTGTGGGGACCAAGGAAGAGAACATCTGTTCTCCCTTTCTCATGTGGGAGCACATATCCACTCTGCCCCACACCATCCACTGCCAACATCCTGCCTGCACTGGAAACCCTTTTGATCTGGCTTCCATGTCGTGCAGAAGTGCACAGACGCTGAAGGGCCTTTTCCAATCCTCCCACACTCTTCAGCAATCCACCCACACCRCTTTACTGCCATGGGAGCTTTGGGAGCTGCGGAAGTGGGTGCTGGGTTTGCTCTTTAATGCCTTAATTATTAACATCTGGAGAGGTTTCCTACCATAGTGTGGGAAGAAGTTCCAGACCCTACAGTTTGGTGGGGTTTAATTAAAATTTATTTGGCCAAATAATCATATTAATGATTTCATCAGAAAAAGTGCTGAAAATGGTATTTGACTTAAAAGCTGTGAAATGCCCMAGAGATATTACCCAAGAGCATTTCAGACATGGAAGAGTAAATTACATTGCCRTATTTTTCTCTCTCATTTGAGAATAATTTCATCTATATGATGGCTATATTTAGAGTACATTTAATATGTTSTCTCATCACACTGTTTCCATGAAAATTGCATCTCTATGCCAAACTCCTTTAACATKACTCATACTTTATCAAGGGCATATAATTGACAAAGTCTAAGGGTTTTCCTCCCTTTCAGAAAATTCAGAAAGTGAGCATAATTGCAACAGATGGCCCTTATCCTATAAAGCCTTTATTATTACACTGAACATCAAGCTGTTGTTTTAAGATAYATGATGTCAAGTATCACATATTTTCCAAACAAAAGGTACAGAAGTTTAAGAAAAACATAATATTACTAAAATAATAAATAATACCTGACTGTTTTCCATTAGAGAGATTAGCCTAAAACATCTTCATTTATTACCTTCTGCGCTTTTTATTTGGTTTTCTGCATAATAACTTGGCTGTTYTCTCAAACCCAGCTAAAGTGTGAGATCTTTTTAAACTGATTACAGTTTTGAATGCTTGCCTACATTTTATTGAGCTACTCAGAAGAAGACTGAAGCTATGTTTTCTCTTTTATGCCTACCTAGATTTTGAGAACAATTTCAAGCAGCTGTTGAGATAAGAAGTGCTAGCCATTAGTGTGTGCAGAAAAAACACGTTAAGCATTTAATTACCATTCAGAACAAAGACTGTACAGGGATGAGTAAAATTCTCCATGCACTGACTTTTTCCAAGAATGTTCATTCTCTCATTCATGACCATTTGAACTGCTTTTACTCTGTATCAGAAACATGTAAATGGAGGCAATACTGGAACCTTGCTGTAAGTGATGCAGAATGATTAATCTTCTCAGACTTATCAGTTAGAATGCACTGAAGTATAAATCCTCATTCTTTAGTATAAATATTTTATGATGATTTCATTGTCTCAGCATTACCCATTGAAAGCTGAAGTCAACAAGAATATCAAACATGCTTTTCTCATTGAGCATGAAGTATTGCAATTTAAAAAAAAAATCTTTGCTAAATAGGAGTTAAGAATAGAATTAACTCTTAATGTARCTGCTGGTTTTGACCTTTTTTGTTTGAGAGTAGGAAAACTTGAGCAAAYAATTTTATTTTGGCATAAATTTGTTTGCCTAACTCTGAGACTGTATCTTATTATTATACCTGCATAAATTTTACTGCTCTGTTTGCCTTATGGGTGCATCACCGCTGTATGGATTGGCCATGCTGTGGAAGTGCACAAACTGGCTTTGCTTGAGGTATTTTGGAATCTGGAAGCCAGGTAGCTCTGACTTGGACTCACAGTCAGTGGGACATCTCTGGAGTTCCCCATTGACAGGAGCAGAGATCAGTGTTTTTTCTCCTGCACACTCCTACATTCTTGAAAATCACACATGGTTTTGCTGTCTGCAGGGGATTGTGCTTCTCCCTTTGCTCTGTGCRATGAAGAGTTGACTGTTGCAGTTGACTGTGTCCTTGTATTTTGTTTTTTAAGGTTGACCAGACTGGGAGGATCTTCCAGGGTTTTTCTGTCATTTAAGTATCAAAAGATAGAACAAAAATATTTCTGATGATTTAACACCATATAAACCTCCTCATTGGAGAGAAGCCCTGGCAGTCAGTGGGAAGATCACTATTAAGTATTTTGAGTTTCCTTGAAAATATGTCAGAGGACAACAAGTCCGTTTCTTTAGTGTAGCAAATCACTAATCACTACATCTGTGCTTTTCATAGTCAAGCTTTATTAGGCTTTTTGAAACCAAGAATGTTCCTTTTTAAAGTGCTTTTAATTGACACTACTTGGTTTCAGTARGCACTGCTCAGTGTTCCTGTTAAGTTGGCTGCTGTAGGAACTTTGTGTACAGYGCCAGTTTATGCCTGAGTTGGAAAGACCATGAACTGAGGACACTAAAGAAACCACAACCAAGTAATATATTCTGGAGATGGCCATAAAGTTGGAAAGAGGGGTGACAGGCGATGTGGGAGGTAAGAATGTGTCTGCAGTCCAGAAAGGGTTGATAGACAACATGAAATCATCTAATCATGCCTGAAAGGGCAGAAGACAGTAATAAAATAAGCAAAGACACTGATCAGCTGCAGATCCACCGTTCTACTGGGAAACTTGTGATTCATAAAATTTTTGAAAGTCAGGACATTGTCACAATGGCTTTTGTCAATTCTGCAGTGACTAGTGTATTTTTAATCGATTTATCCTTCACTCAGAGGAAAATAATCTTTTAAGTTCAAATCAGGGTAAAAGAACCTCCATGTTTCCTGAGAGAGCTTCTATTCTTGAAAAGAACAAAATGTCAAACTTTGAGTAATACTGAGTGCAATATGCTAAATATTGAAAAATTTTTACTCTTTCCCAGCTGTCAGATCAAACTGCTAAGTGGCATCTGAAACCATCAGTTTTTGTTGGTTTTAAATAGTTAYAGGAATCATTTGTCCCAATTGTCTCTGGTAATATTTTCTGTATTTAGATATATTTTCGCACCCAATAGAGTGAGTATCTTTGATTAACACAAACCAGTGGATTACATGGATTAATTTATCTCTATGGAAAAGAGTTATAAAAGCAGATATCCCAGCAGTAATATGTGGTGGGACATGCTCATATTYAATTTTCAGAGCTGACTTCTGACAGTTTTCACAAAGTAGTATTTAATTTGGCTTAATATGGCTTTTTAAGCAGCTGTTGCTAGATGCATTATCTTTGATTATAAGGGTGTCGGCACAATGATCTCAGGCATTTATTCATTGAATAAAAGAAGCTCACAGAGCTTGATTTTAGATGTGTACAACTGCTGTTGGTTTATGCCTTCGTTATGGTTTCTTGAGGGATTGCAGGGCCTTAATTTGATCTAAAGTGTGTGAGCCTCCAGTGAAATCAGTCAAGTTTCCCCAATGTGAGATCAGATTAAGATACAAAAAGATGTGTAAGATCTCTGCTTGTCTGAAATCTTCATGCTTGGGAAGCAGAGCTGCCCAGTGCCTGGGCAATACCTGTGCACACAGCTTGGAATCTTCCCAAATTTATGTCCATGCAGAGTCAATACCTACTGACTAGATAGTGATTGCAAAGCTTTCACCCTGATGTGCAGCTTTTCAGTAGCCAGACTAATTGCCCACTAAAACCCTGTGATGTTGGCAGGGTTTTGGGGGATGTAACTTAGGAGTGTGGGATAGCAAATGACTGGGTTTCAGCAATTTGTAGTTAATCCTTTAAGTTTCTTGAAATCATTCTGCTCTTCAATTTATATTGTATTTGATGAGGATCTCAGACCAGGACAGACATTAAAATAGACAGTTCTGTGATATGTCAGTTCCCACACAAGAATTTAATRCTTAATGCACTTAAAAATCAGTCTCTTTGTAAAATTTCTCTATAGCAATATTCACAAGAAGTGACCTGGGCATATAGAATTATATATTATTATATAATCACTAGGGAACCACAGTGACATGATAATCTTTTTAAATCACTTCCTAGTCTTTCTAGCCAAGAGCAAAATGTGGTTTGGGAGCTTGTTTTTCTTTTGTTGTTTTTCTTTTGTTGTTTTTCTAAAAAATTCTCATACCTCATGGTAGTTAGTTGTTTACTTCCTTTCTCTCGGCTACTTTTTATTTCAGATTTTAGACCTATGCTTTCAGAGAGGGGTCATAACTTCGATTAGTCACTGAAAACATCTGGCCATATGCTGTCRGCCTTCAGAAAAGCAGATCTGGATTTCCTCAAAGTTTGGATTTCATTAAGGAAGGGTAAAAAGCCAAATCTTATACAAAGTTCTCAAAACCACTTTCAGCAGAAGCAATAGCAAAATTTGTAACCATATATGCTGGAAGGAGACAGAASAGTAAGAAGCAGCATGAAAGTGGGATTTTTCAAAGAGGAAACCTGAAGCAGCTGCTAAAAGAGTGCTAGTGGAGTATTTTCTCACCCAGCCAGGTTTCYAACCTGCTGGAAAACATCTTTAGTTTAGTCAACAAAGAAGTTTAATATCTCAGAAGGAGCAAAAACAATTGATATTATAAGAGAGGGTGAAAAGGATTCATATTTCTTTTCAAATAACTACAACACCTGAGATAGAGCTACAGAACRGTTAGTTGAACTAAGATAACATAGCAAAGAAAGTTGAATCAAATGATGAAAATAATTACTACCTTTCACAAATAGATAAAGTGCTCTCTTATATAATATTTAATAACAGAGGGAAAGCAAAATTAAGGTAAAGCCAAGGGAAAAGAAACTTTGACTCCTGTCTGGAAARTCATGTTTATATTATCTCTTAGAATATTTGAAAGTGACTGGAATGGCAAAACCCACCCATAAATTTTGTAGCTCTTAAAGAAAGCATGTGACAGCTTCCACCGAAGTTCAGCTGGAACATTTTTTAATGTATTGATATGCCAACAAAAATAATTCTCACCAAGGCTCGTGTCAAAGTTCAGTGTGCACAGTGTACTGAGCTGAGCGAGTGAGCACAGTCACTACCATCAGATGGGCTGTGCTCGCACTCTTTTCTCCCTGACTGTAAACAGATGCAACAAAAGCATTTCATGGCTGGTTAGCAGAACACTAAAAGCATGAGGGGGTTTGGTAACCCTTAATTTTGTTAGGTTTGCTTGAATGCTGAGCAAAGATTGAAAGATGATGCAGAAATGGTTCTAAGTGGTGGTGATGGGGGGGGAGGGACTCTAAAATGCCCTCTGGTTCCAACGACAGTAGTTAGGTGAAAAAAATAAAATAATAACTAAGACTTATGTAGTGAGCATTGAACAGAGAAATGAGTGATGCCTCCATCTGTATTGCAGCACCTTTAGCGGGGTTTGGAGTTGAGATGTGATCCAAACACGTCAACTCAAACTTCATTTCTGTCTGAAAGTGTGGAAATAGAGGCTGCAAATCCAGTAAGGACACATTCAGCCCTGTGAAATTCCTTCAAAAGGATCTCTGTAGGAAGTTCTAGGTATTAAATGCAATGAGTTGTTTTCAGTGCCAAGGCAGGAGAACTGAGTGACACTGTTTCCCTCAGCAAAAAAAGGGGAAAGATCRTGTTTGTGAAAGTGAAACTCTCCAGAGTAAAAGCTTTAGATGGCAAAACTGCCTTTGCCCGCTGTGTGTCACAGCTCCATCAGCTTTCAAGAAGCGCAGGAGAGGGGCTGTGCCGTGGGGCTGGCAGTGTCACAGCAATGTCACAGAGGGCCTGGCTGTGTCACTTCCCCGCGGGGTCCTCTGGGTGGCAGTCAGACATCACGGATGTCGTTTATTCTGACAGGCCTTTTTTTTTTTTTTTTTTTGGTCAGAAAAACCTTAAAGCCACCTGCTGAGCAATACACCAGCTTCTGGGTGACACTTACTGACAAGGATACTGATGTCCTCTACAATCTCAAAATAACAAAGACAGATACCTGTTTCCATTATTATTAATGATGATTGCATCTTAGTTAACTTTATTGACGACTTAGGCTGAGCAACCCTGTAGGTATTGCAAACACATTTGTTGTGATGCCTGTTTTACAATGGACCTGTTGAGTCAAGTGCAGAAGCACTGATTTACACTTCTGAGGCACAATGTTATCTGCTTTGTGCTTTTACACGATAAAAAGTCAGAAGCCAGGGTATTTCCTCAAGCTTTTTGTGGAAAGATTTTTTATTCCTGTGAAACTTTTAAAATGTTTAAAACTTTAGAAATGCCGTTTCCAACCTGACCCAAAAAGGCAGCTAAACTTGCACTGTCTCAAATAGTACTGTCTGTGGCATACCCTCAAGATATGAGCTACCTCATTATGAGAACTTTATTGCAGTCCGTACTGTCTAGGACCAGCTGCCCATGTTTTTACTATTTATGGAAGAGATTATTTTCTGTAAATATGTCCATGACAAACCTTTGGCAAGAGAATAAAACTTGCATGTAACGTAACGTTTTATTCCCGGTCTAGGATCTGAACAAAAATAAATTAAAAAAACCCAGAAAAGTTCAAGACCCGTTTTTTCCCCTGCTGTTTCATCTTTAAATGTGAGCCTTTAAACAATGCCAAATGCAAACAAATGCTAAATAATTTTCATTAATGAAGTAGGAAGGGTGGGGAGCATTTTTACCCCTTATATTCTTGGACCTTCARCACTGGAAGTGATTTAACACAATGTGTAATAAAACAAAGGAAGAGTTACTCAGACCTAATGTATTCAACAGATGATTAGAAGGGGTGGGAAATATAGCACCCTTTTGATTCAACCTGTATGCAGGTGATAGAATTTCCTTTTTCTTTTTACAGTGCAAACATACTTGTCCTTCAAACATCCCCTTCCCTTATGGTTCTTTGAGGTTCTTCTGTTGCCCTGAGTAGCTCTAGCTGATGGGAAGAGGCTCCTTGAGCCACGTGTGACAAAAAAATTTAAAAATCAAATAAAATGAAATTGGAGGACCTCATACGTACCTTTGCAGAAAGGTTTGTGTGACTTCCTCATGAAAAATCATAAGCTGTGTTATTGTGTTGGGCTTTAAAAAAAAAATCGAGAGAAGTTTAAACATAAAGACAATGAACCACATACTTTGGTGTTAAACTGCCAAACTCTGTGCAGGCAGATTTCCACAATTGAAGATAAAGTTTGGTTGCTGTCTGTTGTCTTCTGCTCCCTGGTTTTGTATTTCTGTAGTTCATACACTACACCCTCAGCCATGCTATGAGTAAATATGCATCCCCCAGCATCCCAGCTACTTCTGGATCTGTAGCATTTGTCCACACAGGAGTGAAATATCACACAAAGCACATGTGAAACAAAGACATGCAAATATAAGAAAACATTGAGAGCTTATGTACATGGCTCCTAAGTCCTAAATAGTGATTTTTGGGCAGCTACACTGAAAAAAACCTGACTACTACGTTTAGAAAATGAGGAATAACTATGAGGTGAGAAAAGAGAGGAATTACATGAACAATACTTGTTAAATTATGTAGGGAGGAGCTCTTCCTTATAGCTCGTTTAACTGAAATTGTATCATGTTGATAGGAAAACAGTTGCTTGACACCAATTAAATGATAGCCATGATTGGCTTTTGAATGTTAATTTTACTTCACTCATTTTACTCCTTTTTCAGTTTCTGAATTTCTTTGGGACACACTGTATATCCACCCACTTGAGCACGAGCTAAGCACATAGATACTGATATGTAGGGAAAAGGATAATCAAAGATTGTTATTTCTATTTTTGTACTCCTGGGAAGCACTTAGCAGCTCCCTGAGGAATGTTCTGTGTGGCCGTGAGGTGCCACAGAAGTATGCTTTGAGTCTAAGCATTCTTTATATTTAGGAGGCAGAGGCCCAAGCTCAGTCCCTGAACTTTAAACCTGAGGAGTGCTCAAATTAAATGTTTCTATCAACAGAGGCACTATTGGAACTTTGAGCTTTTCTTGTATCAAGCTGCACAGGTTCCTCAGTGTTGTAAATTCATTATCCTTGTAAAAGGATACCTTCATGGTAGGAAGAGTAATCCTGTCCAGGAATGAAAAAACAGAGTGAGATTTGGTGATGAGGGTACCTGCCCCATCTGAACCTGTTTGCACTGGATTTTGCACCATAAATAGTGGTGATAATTTTCTTCCCAGTGTCCTCCCCTCCAGATGCAGGCTGGGAGCTCATTTGACTGCGGCAGTGATGGGATCCCACAGGTGAAGGTGACTGAGGAGGGATCAAAGGGAGAAGGAGATGGCAGAATGACCACCATGACCAAGAGGTCAGAGGGTGCAGCTCCCCAGCAGCTGTTGGGGTGGCTCTTTGCTGTCGCTGGTGTCTGAGTGTGATGTGGAGCAGCCCTGGTAGTGCCTGACATTGTTTGGGGYCTCATCCAGCCCATATGCAGCTGGCTGCGGGGCTGTGCGGGCCATGGGAAGCTCTCATGGCTGCTCCTGATAGTCCTGCCAAAAATGCTGCACTCATGTTTCCATGGGACTGAGTTCTTTCAGATGCTTCCTGGCAGTGCAAGAATCCAGATTTTGCTGACTCCCCCCTCTCTTTGCCTCAACCCCCTCTTCCATTCTCCATGCCGTCAGGAACTCAGCCCCAAAACTTCTGGGTGAGCCAAGATCTTTACWGAGCTCCTACACAGATTCTTTGCATGTCTGCAGAGTTATGTTTGTGTAATTAATTACTTGTTACTTGTGTGGCTCCAGAGTTGTATAGCTGTAGTACAGATAGATTCTGCTGAAGAATGTGCAGTGGGAATTTTGTAATGTTAAACATCCTCGGTGCATTTGAGGACACGTCCTGTAAGCATATAGCAATATTCTGCTTGACTGATATCCACTTCACACTTTCAATAAAATACTGGAAATGGTAAGTGCAGCTGAGGACAAACAGATGACATTTATTGTACGTGTTTATTTTATTCCTGAAATATACTCAGGGTCAGTGCTCCCTCTGGTGGTKAAAAATACCATTTTAATGAAGAATTGGGTATTCTCCGCCTCTGTGTCTCTCTAATGTAACACACTGAGCCAATTGCAATGCTCAAGTTAACACAAGTTAAAAAGAGTGTGGAGAGAAACACGGGGGCTTGAGAGTGTTACTCAGGTGGCACAATCCCGTTTCCCACTGTGTGCTTTAATTGCTCGTCTGACACCTTGGAGCCAATTCRCTTGAAGCTCACAGTTGTGTCAGCTGAAGGAACAAATACAGAGCCTGCATTCACCTCTCATGTGGCTCGGGACAGTCTGGCTAGAAACCATGTAGCACATTACAAGGCTGTTGTCCACTGCTGTGGATTTTATGAGGTCACTCTGGAGCACCAAGGTGTGATGGCTGTTTTTGAATGCCATGTTTTCCTGTTAACAGTCAGGCCCTATTTCTCTCCATTTGGAAATCACATTGTCAGTTTTCATCTTGAAACAGTTGCATTTCTTTGCCTAATATACCCTCTGTAGAATTTGAGTTCAGTGAACATTAACTTTTGGGAACAGGAAAGTACGTGCATTTGTGAGAGGATTTCTGATCTTATAACGCATTGGAGTCAGCAGTGACAGCRGTCTGCAGACAGCTCTCCAGCAAGGCCAAGGGTTTGTTGGCTCCCAGCTCAGTTTCCCGTGCAGAAAGGCACAGCTGAGGAGCTGTGGTGGATGAACTCCAGCAAACCCCACTGTGCTGGTGTGAGAAACTGCTCTTGCTGCCTTTCCACCTTGTGTCCTGCATTGCTGTGTCCTCCTCGCTGCCTGGCCACCTGGGGAGCTCCTCAGCTCACAGAGGCCAAACCAACCCCACTCCCTAAAGACAAATGGGGTAAATTTAGTGAGCTGAACTRGTGCAGCTGAGGGAATCATACCAGCTGATGTAAAGAAGGGTGAGGTGGTGCCATCCCTTTAAAATGAGGAAGAGAAGAGCCGCCTTTGCTGGATAGATCAGTTTAGCTGCCTTGTGACATCTTTCCTTTAGACTGACTTCTATGCCTTTTCAGCTGAAGGACAGACACGTGTCTGTCCTGCCACTTCAGCTGCTGGGGAATCTCTGGCAGAGGCAAATGTTAAGAAATGAAGCATCGTTCAAATGGCTTTGGGCAGATCTGCACATTGTTATTCACCATGTGCTTGAGTCTCTGGAGAGACTGAGAGCATTGTATTTGTACAGACACAGWCACCCTGTGAGCCCACACTTTGGGAAGCAGTTGATTTATTTCCATCTTACCAGTCTCTCAAGCCTCTCCCAGTACAGCAGTCCCTAGACAAAGTAAAAGGGAAATAATTTATAATGGGGTGGTGATTATTTCCTCCCCCTCAGCCCTTGATATATTACAGCTGAATCTTCTGAAATTACTTACTTTATGTGACTGTCTTGCTTAGCAATCTGCAGTTGTTCTATGTGCCAAACAGCATTTCATGACTAATTTGGAAGGGTAGGTGTCAGAAAAAAACATCAGCCCATGTAATTAAGCTCTTAACAGGTTCATGTCTGTTTAGAAGTCCATTCAATTTTCATTTGAACTACCTAATGCAAAGGCATTTCACAAAAGCTGAACTAACACAGACATCTTGCTTATTAAATGAGTGCAATGGTGACCAAGCACTTGCTGTCTTTTTACGTAGAACCTCCACATTTTCAGCAGCTGAGTGGCAGAATATTCATTTTTSTGAGCTGAGTAATGTGTTCTCCTTTGTGCTTTCTGACAGCTTGCATTGAATCAGCAGAGGTACAGATGACATGGTTACATCTGTTTTAATTTTTGAGTCTCATGAATTGATTTGTAAGAAGCAGAAGCTCTTTCTATATTACTTGCCAAGATTTTGCAGCTGTGAATATTGGAACTTGTACAATACATAACCCTTGCAGGCTGAGTCTCATGCTCTTCATGCATCACTGCTAGAAATCTCAGTGCTGAGCRAAAAATAAGTGGGGTAGCAGTGATGACCCAGTGCTTGCCAATTTATGTAGTGTGTGTGCTTAATGAGTCGCAGCATAAGTGTAGCACAAGCACTTTGTGTTGGGCTGTTTGGCTGGAACACTGAGTGAAGAAAGGAGCAGGCAGGCAAGCAGGGGAAGGAATCAGCTCAAGTGTTTCCTTGYGGTGCAGGGCATCTTCAGGACATGCTTATGTCTGTACTGTACAGCATAATAGCTGATAGCTTCATCTGATTCCAAGTAAGATCAAGTTTCCTACTTTAAGCAGGAAAGCAGCAATRTAAATGTTGCTACCTCAGTGGTCTCTGGGGTCTGATCTACTCAGTGGCATTAGGATACCATTCAGTCACGTGGCTTTACAGTTTAAGGGTAGTAGAGTTTCTGTACTCTCTTGTTCAGTGTAGACACTCCGAGACTGATGGAATTTTACTGTAATTTAGTGTAGTATCACTGATGAAAAAAAAAAAAAAAAAAAGAGGGAAGTTTGTACTAACTCAAACAGAAGTATTGAAGTAAAAGCTTTGTTCATTAGTTCTTAGAAGTGTTGGCAGCACTAGTTTTCTAAGGCTATTGAAAAAAAAAAAAAAAAAAAGAGGGAAGTTTGTACTAACTCAAACAGAAGTATTGAAGTAAAAGCTTTGTTCATTAGTTCTTAGAAGTGTTGGCAGCACTAGTTTTCTAAGGCTATTGTACAAGGAGGCAGACTGATAMCCGGCCTAAAGAAAGGGACTGGAACCCAAGAGACATCCCTAGGTCTGTTACTGAGTCTTGGTGAAATAGGTTGCCCTAACTTTTCTGAGTTCTAGGTGGCATGGAGGGAGTCAAATGCCATTAGTTGTGTAGCCTGAGACTGCAGAAATTTGGTCTTCTTACACAATACTTAGTTTGGACTATTTACCCTGAAGTTATTTTGCAGTAAAATGAAATGGGAAGGCAGAGCAGAGGGGGCGGTGTTGGCAGTGTGTAAGTCCATGATTCCCTGGTAGAATAAGCAGCCAAGGTGGCAGGTTGCATGCAGAGAGGGATCTGGCAGCTCTCACATGTGCAGTCTCCTTTATGTTTCCTTACTCCCCCTAGAAAAAACAGATGAGTTCAGTAAAAGAAGAGTTCCAGTAAGAGAAATCACGAGTCTTGTGGGTTTTGGGATGGTACAGACATCTCCACATGCTCAGGAGTTACATTTTCCAGGCATTGGAACATCCAGTACCTTGACTGGGTGTCCAGAAGTTCTGGACAAATAGCCAGTTGTTTTTCTTGTTGGCCTAACCGTTCAAGTCAGGAAAATAAAAATGTTTCCAAGGGAAACCTGAATGTATCTTAACTAAAATTGACTTGAAATGATCTCAGCTCTGCTCCTCCAGCTGTTATACCCYTCAGACATGGAAGCCTGGGAGGTTGAAAAGAACTTCAAGAGAATTGACTGTTGTTGCCTTGGAAGCCCAAGTTTTTATGTATTTTAAGCCTTTAGGTAGCCTCCGTGGCCAGCTGAAGCAGCCATTCCCTTAATAAGGATTTACAGGCATGTTAAGGCCCTTTTRCAGTTCCAGAATCATCTAAAGGAGCCTTAAACTACATTGAAATCTGATCTGTAAATGGAGGAAAGACTGTTTTCCTGTGTTTTGGGGTTCAGTGGTTCAAAATGTGGCAAAATCCTCAGGGGCAGAACTTCTGAGTGCAGAAAGTATCAGCCATGTTACACGTGACTGAACATGAGGCACATTTGTCTGTGGGTGTCAAAATAATCTTGTTTTCTTCTCATTTGCACATGCTGTATGTTCCTTTATCAGTGGAAGACCCTGCAGTATGCACTTGGGTGTCTCCTCCTTCCTTGGCCTGTCTCACTGCAGGTCATGAGAGAAAGTATCCAGAGCTCAGTGTGAAATCCTGGTCTGTCARTCATAACAACTGATTTTGTAGAAGCACACTTGTGACAGCAGTGCAAATTAGCCAGTCAAAGTATGGGTTTATGTAATTTCTTTAACTTTACAGAAATCTTTCAGATTGTTAAATTATTTCAGCATTCCTTCAGAGACCTGCATTGTGATATGTTCTTCCTTAAAATATTTTTCAAAACAATTTTAGTCACTTTAGAACTTGGACTTTGTACCTCTTCCAGCTGACCTAGAAACATATTTCTTCAGCTGTCCTGMTGTTTGCTTTGTTTTGCTTTGTTTTCTGGTCTAACACACTGCTTCAGATTTGGGTTACCAGCGAATTTTATTCTCAAACCATGACAAAGAATACTGGAGAGTAGATAGAGGAGATAATGGCATTTCAGCACTTCAAGGAAAAGCTGAATGTTTGCCTCAGAAAGTACTCCTTATTGAAAATYTTTATTTTTGTGGGAGGAAGGAAAGGAGAAGCAGCAGGATAATTATTTCTGGCAGGAATTTTTAATGAATGAGTGTTAGTTTGATTTCACTTTCTCATGCTCTTATCATCTCAGAGTTTTCTCTCTTCCTTCTTGGCCCTCCTCTTTGTACCCATCAATAATGTCTCTTCCCCCTTGTCTTTTCATTTTAACAAAATCCTGGACAAGGAACTAAAAAACATCAACCCAGTAACTCCACAAATCTTCCAGTTCCTCTCATCTTCTGACACYCTAGCACCATGTCTGTTGGTTATCACTCAGTTTCCTCTGCCTGCATGTCATAACTTGTCCTTTGCAAGATGCCTGTTATACTTCCTGGACAAATGAACTCTCCAAGACTCAGATGTTCTCATGTGTGCTCAGTCCTCAGCTGACCTCTAARTAGCCAGCATTTTTCTGGGAATCTTTGTCCTGAGCAAACAGGAGAAAAGTTCATTGTTAATCACCATCCTGAAATCAAATATTAAATTGGTTGTTAATTACAAATAGCAATTTCATTGTTTTGCTGAAAATCCTTAAGTCTTTGTGGTGTTCCTTTATATGTTTGAACTTTGTTGAATTTATTTTCTTTTGCTATCCTTTGAAAATTGCTGTGTTTTGAGTTTCTAAAACCAGTGCCATGTTTCTTAGATGTTTTCCAAACTTACAAAACTTCCTCCTTTTTGCAGTTTCACACTAACTTTTTATTCATCCAATATTCCCACAGTTTTTGACAGTATGGAGTGTTTCTGCTTRTTTCACAAGTGGCTTTTGATTTGCTTGATTTTCTGTTTCTAGAATATGCATAAATTTTTCCCCCCTCTCCCTCTGTGTAGATTTTGCAATCTTTATTCAGACAGTGTTCCTCTTGGTTTCACTGGGAGTCCAAATGCAGTGAATRTATAATAGCTGCAATATTGATGTGGAGTGTGGACGGGTTTTCTGCCTCTGAATTTATCTCATTTAAATACCCTTGGAGATGAAGGAAGAGGGACAGCACGGGATTAAATTAATTCATACAACATAAAGCATTGAAGTAGAATCCAAAGGATGACCCATAAAATCTGTGTGTTCAGCTTCCTGGGAAGATCCTGTATCTCAAAGCAGCCTGYCCCTGGACCATCCTGAAGTTCTCAGTGACATGCCTGGTCTCCAAAACCTGCTGTTGTGATGGTGTATAAGAAGAATCATATTTACCATCCATACACTACTTGACTGAACAGTGATATTTGTGGTTTTCAGAAATATCGTTGCTGATTTGGGCTGTTAGATTTTCTACTGGGATTTAGCAGTATCTCTGTAGGAATGCAGGTAGATTTTATTAGAGGGAAAGTGACTTTCCTGATCCCAGGAGCATAAATTTGCTATGAACATTGCTATCCAGAAAAAGAAAAAAAGGTTTAATTAACATTTAAAGAGTGCTTTTCTATTATGCCACACTCAGCCCCTGTCAATCTAGTATTGAACCAGAAATATTTCCTTATTTATAATAATCCTTCTTCCAAGTACCAACATGAACTGTTTCTGTCATGTGGCTTCTTACCACTGAACAGGTTTCTTGAGCACAGAAATGGRATATGTGAGTTCCTTGAAGAAGGAGCTCCAGTTGTGTAGTTGCTAATTAGTTTTCTTCTGCCACAGGGAGAAAGAGGCTTGCCGGGACTACAGGGTGTGATTGGGTTTCCTGGAATGCAAGGACCTGAAGGTCCTCCTGGGCCACCAGGACTTAAGGTAAGAGCTGAAGCTTTAGTATTCAAAACATTCAGATTTCCCTAAATWGTTGTCCCAAGAAAAGATTAAGCTATCTCTTTTCCTTTTCAGGGTGATACTGGAGAACCGGGACTGCCAGGAACAAAGGGAACAAGAGTGAGTTCTATCTTACTTTCTTGCAGTTCTGATGTCTTTGGGTTTATTTGTCTTTAACTCTCCATGGCTGYCTTCAAGTTCAAGAGGAAGTAGTCTCTGAGTTAATGAATGACATCCCCTTGTGCTGCACAATATTTTGAAAATTCTGACTTTTGCCTTTGAAGCTCTTGCTGCATTGCACAGCCAGTACATTTATTCATTTGCATTTTTACCTGATACTTATCACTGCATCAACAGCACTGATTTTAATATGCCTTTGATACCCTCCTGACATACCAAAAGACTTTTTTCCAGCCTCAGTAAGAGCCTTATTTCCTTTTGCAAAATTATCATTTATATTTGCCATCTAACCTTGAAGCACTCCAGCAGAGAAGCTGACACACTCATGGSCACATATGTCCTAAAAATGTGCACAAGATACAGAGCAAATTAAAGCCAGGGACAAAGATTTCTTARCTTTGCTAGAAGAGGCTCTGAATATGTCTCTGATCTTCCTGTTGCCAATTCTGTTTAATGGGGCACTTACACAGCACTTCTTTTAGCATATTATATTAGTCAGAGCTATGACTTTTGGGGTTTTGTGAGGTACCAAGCTTTTTCTGARCATTTTCACATTTCATAATGTCATGATGAAAGACAAACAACTTGGCCASTAATGATCCATGCATTTTCAGCTACACCCTCTTGCTCACAGACAGCAAAAATGCCATCTCAGTTTTGTTCTCYCTTTGCCTGCAGTTGCTGTAGCAAATAGAATTTCCTGAATTAAGTGCAGTTTATGAGGTGTTACAGAGAGGCTATTCTGCTAGAGCAAGAAATCCTTRTTTCAATCCATGATGTTCATGATACCCTGGGGTATCCTGAGTGTAAATGTAAATTGACATCCCCTGGMAAGTATGTTTGTTTGCTACAGTGCAAGTAAAATGTAATTTTGCAATTATAAAGTTTTGAAAGATGCCCACAGACTATCTGAGCTCAGGATTCCCATACATCTTTTCTGCTTCATAATACATGTCTTAGGAAATGCTGCATGGATAAGTAAGATGATAGGATGAAAATGGTGTGCCAAGTTAAATGCCTGATTCATGACACTGAAGAGCTGTTCAAGGAGAAAGAATCATCTCAGCCTGGTAGGGTTTTTTGATAGTAAGAATGAATTGATACACTCATGGGTATGAAAGACAGAGAAGCATCTTTATGGTGTGTTAACATCATCTTCTGCTATGAAGAGATGCCTACAGTAAATTTCATTTTGAGAAAGGTGGTTGTGAGAAGGCAACATCTGTGCATTCCCTTTTACCTCTACATGAGGCTCTGGTCTAGTTCTCACTGCTTAAAAAGTTAAAGAAATATAGAAGGTTGCTTTCAGTTATTGATTACTAAGGTGACATATTTGAGAGGTTTTGAAAATTAGAGTTATTTTGTCAAGGACATTTAAATGCCACTTGTTTTTACTGTTGTCACTGGATATGTAACTTGGGCTGCAGCTTGTGCTTGCTGTTTTGTGGATTTGTCATTTCAATTTGTGTTTTTCTCAATTGCAGGGCCCCCCAGGAGTATCAGGCTTTCCAGGAAACCCAGGCCTTCCTGTACGTATGAACTATATGTGTTTTTACAAAGAACATCAAAGTTTTATCCATGATAAAACTGGATTATTATTGCTAATTTCTTACTTTCTTTTCATGTAGGGCATTCCTGGACAAGATGGCCCTCCTGGTCCACCTGGCATTCCAGGATGTAATGGCACAAAGGTGACATTTACATATAACAACATTTCTGTGTTGAAATAAAAAATGCTCTCAAGCATATGTTCCCTAAACAAAACCAATTTCTCTGTTCCCCTTAGGGTGAAAGAGGTCCAGTAGGTCCCCCAGGTTTACCAGGAATGACTGGAAGTATRGTAAGTAGATTCTTTCCTTCTTGATTCACTTTTTTCAACCCTGAYTCTTGAAATGCAAATATAACTATAGGAAATGATAAAGAGTTTAAGGTGTAATATTCACAACATTGAGAAGCAATAAAAAATATGTCTGTTTTCTTCACAGGGACCCCCAGGACCTCCTGGAATGAAGGTACATTTTACTCTAAGTGTATTTATATCCTGCTTCTAGCAATAAGAGTTTGAGTGATCTCTACTCCCTCTAAGACTAGAAGACTTTACTTAAGGACTGATAAATTGTATTGCCTTGTTTCACTTTGTACTCTGTTTTGCAACCCCACTAAATACAGACATTGGGGTGACCTCCCCAATTAATAACAAGTGAACAGGTGTGTTGTTCTGTGCATGTCTTAAAAGGGTAAGTATTATGGATTACAAGACAATAAAAATGGTATATATCATTAAAAATATATGGACACTATGGTAGCAACCTCATTATGTATAAAGATTTAGATAGGTTTTATGATTCAAACATTTGTTTTTATATTGGCATTTGATTTATCTAAATAGTTCCACATGGATAATGTTTGTGGAAGAAGGTCATACACCCAACAATATGAGAATCATCCAACACATACCAAGCAGTTTTCATAAAGAAAAAGAGTCAGACTTACCAACTAGGTAACAGAGTGCATTTTGTGAACTGGAGAATGAAGCACTGAATGACATCAGAGAGCTTTTTGTCTTTAAAAAAGAGAAAAGCAGATATTATTTGGAACTGTAAGCTAAATATAAGTCTAAATGTAATCTCAAATTTGTAATGACATTACGACTCAAGTTATAAAATGTCCATTTCTCTCCCTCTCACATGGGAAGAACTCACTCAGTCTAGAAACATGAATGTACTGAGATGTTTCTTCCCTGGCAGGTATGCATAGGTACAGAACTGAAATAAAATCACTTACAATATTGTAACTTTGTTCAAAACCACAGGAAAATGGGATCTTTTACTCTCAAAAGAAGGGCCATAAAGATATGGATGGAAATAATAATATTTTTCTAAATTAGGACTACGTGTATTCCTTTCCTGAAGAAAAAGAACACCATAAATGGCCTTTATGTCAAAATTAAGTGAAATCATGAAAATCCCAGCTTGAGAAAGAGATTGTGAGGTTACCAATTCTCTCAGCAGCCAGGCCAGATGCTCCAATTGGGTGGTGATACTGCAGTCGTGATAGATTTCATAGAAAAATCATTCTGACTACCCATTATAATACAAGAAATGAAATGTGATGATATGAAGGCAGTTTTGGTACTCTCTTTGGTACTCTCTGATATGAAGGCAGTTTTGGAATCTCTTCAGGTGGCTTTAAAGTACATTTGGTAATTAAGATCTTAAATTTTAATATCTATATTTCAGCTGAATTAAAAAAAAATAAGGTGATTTTTAAAGTCAGCTTTCCAAATGATCCGAAATATGTATAGCTCCAACTTTCCTATAAATATTAGTGGGTTTGAATATATTTGAATTGATGTTCAAGTATTRTTCTTTTTCTTTTCTTATTACAGGGAGATCCAGGTGAAGTGATTGGTCTTTTACCTAATGGTGTGCTAAAAGGTGAAAAAGGGTTTCCTGGCCAGCCTGGACTACCTGTAAGTCTAAATGATATTTGAATAGAAGTGAGTTTCGGTTAAAATTATATCAGTATTATGAAATAACCAAAAAATTATCACTTCCTTATGACTTTTTTTGAATTTTTCATAGGGTCCACCTGGAGCTTCAGGGTTTCAGGGAGCAATGGGGCCACCAGGTCCTCCAGGACAGCCAGTAAGTTTCCTTTCATGGTGATTTGTACTTCACTTACAGATTTTTTTTTTTTTTTTAAGTAATGTTCTAGAAGGTGTGTGTAACAACTCTTGGTTGGGATTTACGAAAGACAACATGTGGTTCCAGGCTTCATTTTCAGCCTCCTGAACTCTASCATGGCAGAAATTATTAGGCAACACCGGTTTTCAGTAGCAGCAGCTCCTACAGTCCTCTTCTCTTTTTGCACTCTTGGAGGGTATTTTTATGGACGACAGACTGTAACTCTTGGTCCTCCTTTCCTCTTTYCCCCAGTTTAATTTATAGAAAATAAACTACATACCAAGCACCCAGATCAAAATCCAGAYGTTGGCTGAGGTTATTCTTATGGGTAGCCACAATAGGTGTTACCATGGAAGCCGGATATTGTCTATTATTATGATAATAAATGAGGTATCTCAAATAGATTTTCTTTATTATTATTTTTATTCTAAGTTGTGAATTTTGCCCAGAAAGAGCAAAATGAAATTACTGGGTTTAATGAAAAGATTTGCCTTTTTGCTATTTTCATAGAATAAGGCATTGCTTYTCTTACTGCACTATATACAAATGCCTGCTAAAATGTATTGTCTTGTAGGGTCTCCCAGGGCCACCAGGACCCCCAGGAGATAAGGTAAGACTCTTTAATTCAAATATTAAGTCTATTGGTTTATTTATTTTGCATATCAGATCCTCAAAACTCAGGAAACTAATGGTCCTAAAGGTGTGGGGTTTTTTACACTTCGGGATCTATTTCTATGTCTTAATGGACATCATAAAGTTTATACCACTTTTTTTTTTTTTTTTTCAAATTGGTCTACCCCTGTTATCTCACTTGATTAAATCAGTAGTWATTGCAGCGTTCCATGGTTATTTGAATGAATTTTAAAATGTCTGCATTTAATGAGAGTTTTGGGTAAAATAACATACTGACAATACAATTAACTCATAAATTTCAATCTATTTTTTTCACAAGTTGCTGTGATGCAGGGCTTAAAAAAACAGCAGGTTGCAACATGATTATTGATTTGTTTCACACATGCATTTAAAAGACAAATATTTTATATTTTATGTTTTATATTCTCCCTTAGGATTTGATGTGTACATGATACCTTCACCTGTGTATATATATATATGCAAGTATGCACTGCTGATAAAAATTGACTAAGTGTGTATAATTTACATTTTTAGGGCTACATGGGCTTGGGCTTTCAGGGTCCCAAAGGTGAAAAGGTAGGTCTCTTGTAAACTTCTAGAGAACAACTGTCAGAAATCTCTGGATATTTTGTTTTAAATAAAGAAAAATTTGAAATCAATCAGTGAAGAAAATCAGCCTTGTAATTTCTGGAAGACTTGAGTAAGTCTGTAAATTATACCTAAATGAACAAAAGTCATGAGCAGTTATAGACTTTGTTTCTGATGATGTTATACCTGACATTAATTTAGCTCACCATCCTGTGTTCCAGCTGTGACTGGAAAACTACTTTAATTTGCAGTAGGCAGAACTGGAAACATTTATTCTGTATATTGGGACTCACCATGATTTTTTTTTAAGAATCAATTTAGTTCTTAGGGATGAGATTTAATGTGCTGTTCAGAATGATTGGGATTGATTGTGGTTGGGACTCTAAGGCCTGTCTGCCTTATTTCAGTTTGGTAATGTACAAATTTGAGGCAGATCTTTCAGTCATCCCCTTTTATTGTGTTCTGACACAACCAGGAAGAGGTTTCAGAGCACACAGACTGGTTTACTTTTGAATGAATCTAAGCCAAAAGATGTGCTCCAGGATCCCATTTATTCTCTTAATCAGCATCAAATGGGAGGTAATACATGTCAGCTTTAATCTGTTACTCTCACATTGAGAGGTCTAGGCTAMAGTGCCTTATCTTGTGTTTCTAGGAGCCAAGAACTGCATTCATTCAAGAGCTATTCAGTAAATTCATAATGTGTAAGAGCACTTCTCATGAGTGTCATTGGCAAAGGGCTTTTGGGATATTATAAGTAAATTATATTACTTAGGTGGGGTTTTTTTAATCCACCACCTTATTAATATATTTTGAGTCAAAATATTCCCAATGGATAGATTTTTTTTTTTGCAAATTGGCTCATTTGCAARTTGGCTCATTGGCTCGTAATTTTGTTTTAATGAAATTTATTGAAAAATATTGTAGAAGATGTCATAGAAGTGTGTGGGGATTTCCTGGACTTCTCAGGTTTGTCTTTAGAAAAAGATAAATGCAGTGCAATACTGCTTGACAGAAATTTATCGAATCTTTTCAGAGGTATTTTACTGTTAAAGATAGAGCWTTTTCATTATAGAAGGAGGTGAGGTCCTGACCTTGCAATGGACATATTCATATTAAAAAATCAACCACASTTATCATCTTGAAGTTGGCCGCTATGGACCTCTCTAAAGCTTTTGGAGTCCTCTAAACTTTGACTAACACTTTCCTTTAGGCGTTGACTTTGTGTACCTGACCTCTTTCTTCCTTATTTCCTTCCTCCTGAAAGAGGCATTATAAAACTTTGGTACTRTTGCTGTAATTATTTGGATATATTCCTGATGTTTGGTATTAGACCAAAGAGGAGATTCAGAGATCTTTCTTCAGGGCAGTCTCTGTCTGTAACCAATTACACACAGTAGTGACTTCTGTAACCCTTTCTCTCACTGATTTTTCTGAAAAAAGAATTTCTTAAAAATGCATTTAGCACTATTTTTAAAAGCAAGTGGTAGTTCTTTTTAATGTTACTGGTCTTAACAATGTCTGATCTCAGTGTCATTCTGTTTTCAATGGGCAATTCTGGATTTGCTGTTGACAGGGAGAACAGGGGATAAGGGGCCCCCCAGGACCCCCCGGACCACCACAACATGTGATAGAAAAAGGGAGTGAAATCATAAAGGGAGATAAGGTGAGATATTAAATGATTAAACTTCTTGTACTCTTTGTTAGAATAGGATCAATAGGAATTAAGAAACAAAAGTGAAATGGGAAAAAGAAAACAGGAAGTCACCTACAGGAAATTTTTCAAAAATTTCTATCATTTTTACTTCATGCATGAATTTTAACTGTCATTGTGGAAGTCTCTCTAAAAATATATATTATTGGTGGTAAATGCATCAAAAATTGCATAAATAAGTAAGCAGCAGGTGACTTTCTTGAGAAAGGAGGAATTGATAAAGATAGGAGATGGTAAAAATATTCTAAAAGTTTGAATTAAGTAGCAGATACTCAGCTTTTCATATACACATTTGTAAAATCTCAGTGCTAATGAATTTTTCAGTTACTGAATCAAGCAGTCAAAGAAACATATACCAGTGAAATAAACTAGTTTAATGGATTCACATTTGGTGTGAATAAATTCTTGCACAATGGACTATTAGGCATAGTTCTTGAAATGGAGAACAGAATTAAATGTGCTTTTGCTGAAATGAAGAATTATTTACAACCTAAATGAATAATGGTTAAGTTTTTGTTTACTAATTTACTTTTTTTTTAAATAATTTCATTAGGGTGATCCAGGTGAAAAGGGCGAGCAGGGATTCCCAGTGAGTATKGAGGTTTTTTGGTTTTTTTTACTGCTATAAAAATTGTMAAGAATCTGATAATGGCACTGAATATCTTTATACCTGTTAGATAAAAGCAAATTTACTTTGGAATTTGGCAGTATTTTTGATCTGGTGAGTATTTCTTTTCCAGGGAATACCAGGATCAGGTTTCAAAGGAGAAAAGGGTGAACCTGGGAAGCCTGGTCCACGTGTAAGTGTATTCAATTTTATCAATATCATAATTGCAGTTATTCTATTGTTTCCACTASCTAATTAATTAATAATTTAAATAATCATTAAGTTTAATCATTAATTAAACATAGTAACAATTAGTTAAACAGCACATTATTTATATTTCAAACAAACAAGTTTTGCTGTAGGACAGCTGTACAATCAATGTTAATATATAACATTTCAGATAACTAAAGACACTTAACAGTAGCTTGCAGTGCTGAAGGAAGGGAAAACTCCCATTAATCTCAGCTGAAGCCAGATTAAGTCATTCCAAAATGGAAGAAAAAAAATCATCCTGTAGGAGTGACTTTAGCTAAATGGAACCTGTTGAATTTATTTCATATACTTTCACGTGCAATCAACAAAAGAGGCCTCCTTAGCCTAAAGGTACAGTTTCATACAAAGGCAATGAATGGAGCAAAAAATTGAGGTGACCAAAATCCTTTTACTTGCTGGTTTCTAGCATGACTGTTGATGCTTGAGGCCATAASGCCTGTTACATTTCTCAAATCTGAGTTATATCATAGTTTCATCCATACAACTTCTCCAGGAGTCATGCTGTATCTTTCATGGCTGAGAAGGTACCAAAAGTGTACTTTTTAGTACCTTCAAATATATCTAAAGTATTCGAAGTAGTTCTAGGTTTCTCAAGTTGTGGGTCTTCACAAACAGTTAGGCCCAGCACATTTATAGGCATTCAATTGTACTTCAAGCTGAARAAGAGAAAATCTCCCTTTCTCCTTCAAAGTCAGATGTTCTATTAATTTTTCAGTAAAATTATGTGATGGAATTATCTTTTCTATCATGTATGTATTTTTACTCTAATTGTAAATGAGGGTTTGAAGTGAGACATGTTGGCTTAGAACTTAAGGACACCAAAGGATATGGATTTATTAAAAATACAGTTTTCAGTTTCTGCAGAGTATCCTGAACAAAGTTTATAAGATATTGTATATATAATTGTTAAGGAAATCATAGCTACTTCTGAAATTAAGCTAAGCCTTGACAGATGAACAGATGTTACAATATGATATTCTAGTTTAATCAAACTAAACTGTAAAACTAATTCTCATCACAGTATATTTGAAGACTATCTTGGCGTTGCAGGTCATAATTTTAATTAATCATTAAAAATTACTTATAACTCTTTGTTATAAGAAACCATAGCTGCACACTGTAATGGTGGTGTCCTGTTCATGTTTGTTCTATCATTTTTATCCTTCAATTGTGTTGTTTTAGAGAGAATTTTTTTATCTAAACTGATGGGATTGCTTTTTAGACTGAATTACAGGCACTGTTACTTTGTGTATTAAGTGCATACATTTTCTTGGGTTTATGGGACAAATTCATATTGCTTATGTTACACGTACAATCCCACCATTGGGACACCAAATGAAAACCAGCCTCCAGTGGRTCCTTTTATGGTACAGAGGAAGAGGAAGGGAAAATGCTGAAAAGTAAATTTGTCCATTGTGCTAATTTATCACATATCTGTTGACTCCTTGAGRGGAATCAAATCCCCTCTGTAGATTAACACAGTGGTCTAATAGTGAGTGATTTTAACATGGAGGAGGGAGTTTTGACTTCTAGTGTATCATYGGCCTTGTGATTTGAAATTCAGTGTGAGGGAAATGGATTTACCACTACATCACCATACAATYTGATACAGAGCCACTCTCCAAACCTTCTGCTGAAATGGAACCACCAAATATCCCTGCATAAATGTTAGTGAAGTTAAAGAGCATATATATAGGAAGGGATTGCTGTGAAGGAGGAAGGAGAAAAGTTCTGGATCTGGTTCCAGTTTCCTGTGCTGGAAATATATATATGTAATATATATAGATATATATTATGTATTTTTTATATATACACATATGTATATAGATAAATATGTATATTTATATAGATATATATTGCATATAGATATAATAGATATAAATATATAGATATATTTTGTCTTGAAGACTCAGTGACAGGGAAATCTATGTTATTTCTGAATCTGGGAATAGATTTGCAGGATTTTATTTAATTTGGCATCTTGTAGGGTGTTGGGTAATACGAACACTAGGCATATTCACCATTTGTACCCTCTGCTCTGTTAGYTGCATTAGCACGTTTTAATTATTGCATTGCAGTAGGGATGACTTTATTCTAGGATTCCATCCACTGTATTTAGAAATTGCATGTATATTGTTCTCTGTTTAAGCAATGTGAAACTTGGTGTTTTACAGGGAAAGCCTGGAAAAGATGGTGAACCAGGACTGAAAGGAGAACCTGTATGTATTTTAGTCAATTTCCAGTACTGTTTCTTGCATTCAGAGCAAAGGATTGTCACTGTATTTAAAATAGCTGACGTTTTCTAGCTGTCTGAATTGTTTACTTGAAGTTGTTGCTTTCAGTGAATTAGTGACAGGTTTGAAAATGTAAAGCTTTGCTGCTGTCACAGCTAAGGTCCACCTATATTTGTCTCTTCTGGTTTCACTGTCTTCCACACACAGGGTTTGCCTGGAGCGTTTGGGGTTCCAGGACGACCTGGGGAGCCTGGCTTAAAGGTGAGTAGCAGCAGCTTTTGCTTCTCTTCACACAGAATGAGTTATTAGCTTTTATGGTGTGTTCATCAACTGCATTAAAGCAATGAATGCACATAAAGCAATATTAAATGAATGATATTAAGCTGTGCATCATCACTCAGACACTAGGAAAAGTCAAATTGAAGGAAATGTAGGTATTCCCAATTTAGATCTCTTATATTTRTTAATTAATGCAGGCTTTATTTTCACAAGCTCTTTGTCCAGTCAGCATGGGTACAAGTGCACTTCCCTAAGACCTCCAGTGCAACAACTTTAGTCTTCCCTAAGACCTAAACAGTGCAAACAAACAGGCTTGCAAACTGATTGCTAACTCTGGTTATTGTAGCAATGCAGGTACTTACCATTTGGATGTTGTATGAATCTGTATCAAAGTGTTCATTTGTTGAGGAAATCTGATTTTGTTGGGAAAAAAATCTGATCTGGGTTTAAAGCATAAATTCTGTTTTGATTTAGGGTGACAAAGGGGAGCGAGGTTATCCAGGACCTCCAGGAAGAGTAAGTAAAATGAATTTGTATTTTATTTTAAACTTAAAATAAAATAAAATTTTGTGCAAGTCAAAGTGCTCAAACAATGAGTAAAAAAAAGGAATATGATAGTCTGATCATGTTCTCACCAGCCATGTCCATATTTTTTCTTAATGGAAACAAAATTTCTTTTAAGTATGTTTGAAATTTGGGAAAGGAGCCCTCGGAGAATATGGATTTCAAATGTTTTGAACGGTGAAYATTATAAGCATTGTTGATCAGTACACAGTATCCAAAAGACAGTTCAAAAGAATAAATCTGTCATCTTTGCAGTTGYTGTGGTTTTAACCTCAGCTGGCARCTAAGTACCAGACAGCTCATTCACCAACCCTCCTTGATGTGGGATGGGAAGGAAAATTGGAAAAAGCTAAAACTCCTAAAAAAYATTTATTAATCAAAATAAAGTTAATAATACTAATAGTAGTAGTGGTAATAATAATAATGAAGAAAAGGGAGATAGCAAGGAGAGAGGAATAAAAYCTGAGAAAGACAAGTGATGCACAGTACATTTGCTGACCAATGTCCAATGAGTCCCTGAGCAGAAATTGGCCCCTATACACAAGAAGAAACCAGGAGAGCAATTTATAATTTTTTTTWAACTCTTCAGATGAAAAATGGGGTTAGTCAGGAATAAATAGATGATTGGTGATGCTGCTTCCCAGTTATGGGAAAAAATTCCCAACATCTGCTAATTTGGTTTGAAAAATGGTAGGTATGTCCTGAATATTTTATTGTAARTATTAGCATCCTATATGTTGAGCTCAGATCAATGTTAGCAAAAATTATCAGAACATATTATTTTAAAATAAAAGGTAATACAAACCTGATGGATCAGTGCTTAGACCATCCTGAGGCTTTCTAGCATCGTTCTTGTTGAGGAAGGTGCTATAAAAGCTCTCTTAACCCTGCAATTGATATGAAGGCATTGGGGTAGAATAGGAAACATTTATTTTCTCTGGTAATTCCTCAGCACCTACAAGCCTGTCACTTGCTGAAATTGCAAGTATAATCAAAACTGCTCAAAATTGTCACTAGAAACTAAAATGGCCTCTGTACCGTCAAAGATGGGGGAGATACAAATGATGGCTCAGTTGTATATTTCTATTCTCTGTCTTGTGATTTAGATGATAGATTCTGGACCAGTAGATTCYTTTGGTGAAAAAGGAGACCCTGGAGTTTCGGGTTTGCCTGGACTGAAAGGTCAAAAAGGTGAAAAAGGTATGTATTTTGTCTTGTCTTTTTAATTATAGTTTTAGTTTTCTGGCTAAAGGAAATTAAAATTGTACTCTCTCTGCTCAGGAGCACTCTATGACAGTGTAATGTTCCAGTTATTTATTGAATTGTTTTCAGCTTATTACATTTTGTAGTAATTTGTAGGACATTTCTGCTCCTCAAGATAGCTAAGATTGCCTTTCAGTTATAGATGAAAAATGATAAACTGGGATCAGTCTTTACGGCAGTTAAATTATCCAGTGAGATTGGTTGAGAAGTATGGAAATCAACATGAATGTAAGGAGGGTAATAATGCAGAGAATCTTGAGGCTCTTTTACAAAGGCCAGTAGCTAATTTTAAATCTCAAGATTGGCTTGCATGATTAAAAAAGTCTTCAGTAAACAGAGAAAATCAAGCATTCCCTTTCCCACTTCCCCCGTTACAGACCTTAGCCTATTCCAGAAAAAAAAACACTGGGGAAGTTGGCACATAGCAGGACCTTTTCCCTGAAGATATATATAGATTATTTAACTTCAAATTTGATTCAGAATATAAATATGCATGAATGTGAATTTAAATAATATCTCCTAAAAGTTCACTTTCTTTTGCATTGGAGAATTCATTGCCTAATTGAAAACTTCTCTTTCTACAGGCTTCCCTGGTGCACAAGGAAGCCCAGGACCTCCAGGTATGAAATGAAGAGCACCAATTTTTTCACATTTTTCATGTGTTCTTGGGTGAACGGTCCTGGGAGATATTTTCCTTAGTAGCTGCTCTCAGTTACTGCCTCCCTTTCTGAACACCCAAGCAGTGACCTCTYCAGGGCTCTAATCATCCCTGCAGACCTTCCTGTATATTGCTTTTCTTATGTCTGTGATGTGATCCAGCCTTCTTCTTTCTGTTCTGTCCTGATAACTTTCACTAAAACTGAAAATATAGTGTGCAGTTTGTCAGAGATAGCCCAGAGAGTGACTCCATTGGGCAAGAAGCTAAATGTGAATGTGTGAGTGTGTGCATATGTACCCGAGCATGTATGCTCATATGTAGAATTTTTGTCTTGCTCTCCCTTCAGCTATATATGTGTTTGCATGAATATAATAAAACAAGGTTTGTAGGGAGAAATAATATTTACTGATCACAGTCATTCCTGAAGGCTTCCTGATCTTTTTCAGCTATGTCACTTGGTCTAACAAAAATTATTTCTTTTGCCTACAAATGTTGCTGTTTCCATAGTCTTAACATCTTCACATCCATGGTAACACTGCTTTTATATACTTATATACATGTACATTTGTTTGAACTACACCGTGATATTTGCTTTTTAAAAATTACATAAATCATGTGGGGAAACCAGATTCTTAACGCATCCTGCAGTGATACTGCTATTACCTCCTTTGCTTTCATTTTCTATCTTGCAGGGAGTTAAATATGAAATTACTGTGAGCCAGGGTCAGATAGTTTCCAGGAAATTTTTCACAGGTTGGGGAGAAGATGCTATATACTACAGGCTGTAATGATAGCTCTTAGTTTGTAATTACCCAATAAAAATTGAGCTTTGTGTGACTTCCATATCTTTCTGCAGTGTTGCAGAAGACTCAAAATGTTTTAGTGATTAAATGTGGTAATGAGCTGTGAACTGCAACAAGTCATTAAAATATGAAGGCCTGTGTGACTGCACAAATAGCTAAAAGGAGATCTTGAGGGATTTTTGTAGTTGTTTAACTGCTTCCCTTTATTGGCTGTTTTTCACTTATTATTCTTACAAACTATTCTGGCTTTGGCATTACTGAAATCTGCTAGCATTGTTGAATACTTATTTATTGAAGTTATCAGACATGCCCTCCCTTTCTTGGTATGTTTTAGATTTGGTTTGTTATGAGGTAAGGAGATGTGTAGAAGTTTCTAGGTGCAATCGCTAAGTTAACTCCAGTGTTGCCACTGTTTACTACCCAGCAAAAGTGTGTTCCACTGAATATCAGGAATGCACTTGATACAGATTGTGTTTGTCTAGGGATCTGTCAGAAGTGAGTTTCTCTCAGCTGTAGTGAGTATATAGACTCAATTTTCTATAAATCACTAGCAATTAAAATACAGTCCCTGTTTTCTTTTGCACTGACATTTTCCATTCCTCTCTGAAACCCTGTGGAAGTTAATGTGTTGATAAAGTTGCTGGTTTTTCACGTCATTTTTACATGTATGTTTTACTCTGTCCAAAGGTCGACCAATTCCAGACAGGATAGGATCACCTGGAGTCCCTGGAGAGAGAGGTGAAAAAGGTGAAAAGGGTTCTCCAGGATTCCCTTCACCTGGAATCCCTGGAAGAGATGGTTTCCCAGGCCCCCCTGGGCTGCCTGGCCCACCAGGACCTCCAGGCAAAACAGGTAGGTAAACCTCTTGGTTGCTTTTACCACTGTTAAATTTTTCCAAGTAAATCCAATAAAGATATAAAATACTATTTTGACTTCCACTTTTCCTAGGTAATTTTTCAGATATGACATAAATGTAACCCAATAATGGAAACTTGCACTTGTCAAAACAATATTTTTCTTGYATTTTCATTTCAGATGGAATTGATCAGTGCCAGCCAGGAGAACCTGGTGCACCTGGTGCACCTGGAATTCCAGGAAGTCCAGGATTTCCAGGAGAGATGGGAGAGAAAGGTAATAGTATTTCAAAGTGATTTTTTTTCTCATACTCAGTACCCTGGGTATATAGAGAGGCTGAGCAAATCAGGCTGGATCCAGAAAAGTGAATTTAAATAGTTCATAGGCATGGGAAGATGTTTCTTGAGTTTCTGGTGAGTAAAGAAGGATATTGTGTATTGAATTGTGTCATACCAAATTCTCCTATATTTCACTTGTCCTGCTCATTGCTAAGAAGTGATAAAGGATGGCCCAGGGCTGAAAATTGCTGGGAAGACAGAGAGGGTTGAGTATAGCCACATGCAGTTCATGGCAATTTAAGATGTGTATTCTCAGATGAAGAATTAAAGAGGGGCAGGTGAGAATGGAAACAGTTTATGAATCATTGCCATGAGTATAATTGAAGATAAAATTTTGACACCTGTAAGCAATCTTAGGTTGGACATTAGGAAGCTGTTTTTCACAGAAGGGGTGATAMGGCATTGGAATGGGCTRCTCAGGGAGGTGGTGGAGTTACTGTCCGTGGAGGTGTTTATGAACAGACTGGATGTGGCACACTCAGTGCCTTGGTATGGTTGACAAAGTGATGTTTAGTCATAGGTTGGAGTCAATGTTTCAGTCTTTTCCAACCTAGCTGATTCTGTGATTCTGTAAATGACTTCCAACCAGCTGTCTTAGCAGCATTGACTAAATGGACATTTAAAAAAATGAGCTGCACTCATTTACATGATGATTGATTCTTCCTTGTCTCATTCTGCTCACTGTTTTTCTAGAACTGCAAAATTACAGTGACTAGAGAGGTTATCCTTTTTCTGCTTTAATATTTTTATCTTTTCTATACCCAGTGAATAGTTCTTTTCTTCTTTTGATTCTCTCCAACCTGGCCCCCTTTAACCCTTTTCTTAAATGAGAATGAATCCACCTGCTTGCAGTTGTCTTAAATATTTTTGTTGTTGTTCATGAACTTTGTTGTTTTCTTTTTTTCAGGTGACAAAGGTGAAGCCTGTACCTTGTGTGATAAAGTGGGACCTCCTGGACTTCCAGGACCACAAGGGCCACCAGGTCCAGCAGGTAAAACCTCCTTAACTACCTGAAAATCAACTTCATAGGCTGAATTCAAAAATTGCAGCATACATGGTAAAATTAATTACTTTTTGTCCCACTAATCAAATTGTGAAACTAATGAAAGGACTAATGAAAGGACTAATGAAATGAGGGTGAAATATTCCTATTTTTGGCCTGATTCCAAATTTCCAATACAGTCAACCAGAATTATCAGGGATGCAGAAACTGGCCACAGTGTAAGGTCTTTGAGAATTTGTGGCCCAGATATTTTCACAGTGAGAAATAATGTGGGAACCATTTGCCTGTGTGCCCAGGCTTGACAGTGACTCATACCTTTGTTTCCAATTGCAGCACTAAGTTCTGTGGCCCCCTCAAAAAAATTCATTATTTTTTTGCAACCATGTGAGAGRAGTGCTACATGCCAAAAATTATATTAGACCTAATGTTTGTTCTAGTGGCTGTTYAGAAAAATGGATGTGGTTTAGGTAGTTTCAATAGTGCATTGGTTACATGAATTGGTGAATTCATTCCTRAGTCAAATGATGCATCAACTTCTGAGTTTATGAATGCAGACATGCAGCACATGAGTGCATGAATTGAGACAGCGTCACTGGATTTTGCAGCATTATTAACTGGGAATGGAATGAGACACTTTGAGAAGGGTCACAAAAAATTCACATACAATGAGCTATTTGTAACAGCATGTAGTAAATAATACTATATTTTTGTCTCTTTGAAAAGGTTTTCCGGGACAATCAGGTTTCAAGGGTGACAGAGGATTACCTGGACTTGATGGCCTTCCAGGAGTACCTGTAAGTAATGCCTTGCCAATTGCTACATGTCTTATTAGGCATGTGATCAAAAAACGTGTGATCAGTGCATCAGTATTGTTGTGTAACAGTTATATTTGAAAACAGACGAATGCACTGATATGACAAAACTAAAATTAAGTAAGCCTAATAAAATGAAGTAAAAAGAAGCAGGTTTGAACTGTAAGAGCTAAAAAGGAGCTGTCAGATATTGGTTATATTTCTGAATTTATCCATCATAAGAACTCAGTAGGACACATGACCTTCTGTCTGTGCAAGCAAAGCAGTGGAGTTGGGTAAAGAGTAGGATTTCACAGGAAACAGGTGCAGGGCTTCCCTGACCTTCTTGTGAATTGTTCCAGTAACTATTTGCTGTTGAATACAAATATATTTAGAGAGAGACAGTGCCATCTAGTGTAGTGTAAGCAATCTCATGCTAGCTTGCAGCATACTGTGGCAGTTTCTCTGCATTTTGAATCAAAGATTRATAGAATATGCTGAATATTCTATGAATAGAATATGGAAGTGGCTCATCAGGATCATTGAGTCCAGCTCCTGGTCCTGTGAAGGACATCCCAGGCATCACACCATGTGCCCGAGAGCATTGTCCAAATGGTTCTTGAACTCTGTCAGGCTGCTGTTGTGACCACTTCCCCAGGGAGCCTGTGCCAGTGCTTCACCACCCTCTTGGTGTAAAGCCTTTTCCTGATACCCAACCTAAACCTCCTCTGAGTTACCTTCATGCTGTTTCCTCAAGCCTTGTCACTGTTCACAAGAGTGAAGAGACTGTTAYCTCCCCTTCCTCTTCCTCTCAGGAGGAGGTTGTAGACCACAATGAGGTCTCCCCTCCGTCTCCTTCTCTCCAGGCTGAACAAATCAAGTGGCTTCAGCCCCTCCTCACACAGCTTCTCCTGCAGACCCTTCACCGTCCTTGTGCCCCTCCCCTGGATGCTCTCTAATAGTTAATTGTCTTTTTTTTTTTTTTATTGAGGCACCCAAAACAGTACAGGTGAGGCTTCCCCAGCCCAGAGCAGAGCAGGACAATCCCCTCCCTTGCCCGGCTGGCGATGCTGTGCCTGATGYCCCCAGGACAGGGTTGTCCCTCCTGGCTGCCAGGGCACTGATGGCTCATGTTCAACTTGCCACTGACCAGGACCCTCAGGTCCCTTTCAACAACGCTGCTCTTCAGCCTCTTGTTCTCTGATCTGTCTACACATTCAGGATTGCCCCATCCCAGGAGCAGACTCTGACACTTGCCCTTGTTACATTTCATGTAGTTGGTGATAGTCCATTTTTCTGATTTGTGAAAGTCTCTCTGCATGGCCTTTCTGCCCTTGAGGGAGTTGACAGCTTCTCCCAGTTTATTGTCATTGGTAAACTTAGCATTCCTTTGAGTCCCTGAGTCCAAGTTGTTAATGAAGATTTTGGGAGGTGTCTGCAGTATGTTCTGTAAAACACCATTATTAATCAGGAAAGTTAAACACTTTTGAAGAAATAAAGGAAAGCTGTGAAAGTGGGTAGTATCCTAGTAAGATTCCTTGTAAATTGTGTTGATGCAGCACAACATGACTCTCAGTGAGAACAGAAGCAGAACAGCCAGAAGTGTAACACATGCCTAAAATGTAACACAAATGACTCCTAGATGAGCAGAGTGCTACCACAACTACACTTGATCTTGTCAGAGTCCATGTGAGTGTCCCTATGGACACTGACTGAGGGTTGCTATGAATGCCCAGCTACACGCTCCTGTAGCATAATGTGAGTTTTGACAYCATTCTAAGAGTGAGTAGCTGAGTCTTTTCAGACCTTTTCTCCCCAAAGCTGTCTCTTTCCTTACAGCGGGTTCTTTTTAGACACATGACTTCTCAGTGGCATTCACATGCACTGGCTTTTAGATAGAAGGAGTTATGCAAGCGCCTTCTGTCACCAGAGATACCTTTGGAAGTTAAAAAAACTCCCACTTATATGAAGTCATTACTCAAAGAATCTATTTCTCTCCCTGGAGTAAAAATAAAGCCTTCATGCCTGAATTCAGTCAAYGAAAGTTCACTAAGATGAGTTCCTTATCACTTGCCACCACAATAAATTGCATTACTCAGTGACCGAATGTACTACATTATGTTTGAGATCCATGAAAGAAGCAGTGGAGAAAAATGAAAGACATTCTAATGCATTAAGCTTTTTTGTTGTCTGGCATTTGTTCTTGGCACATGTTTTGCCACACCTTTATATTTTATTTTTATTACCTTTTAAGTTCTGTTCATGTCTTTCGTCAGACAAGGACTGGCTGCTGTTCTGAATGTGCTTAAGCTTGTTTTGCTCCACAGAGTTCAGCCAGGTGGTGATCCAACATATAATTTAACTTGGAAAAACTACAGAGGCCAGCCTTGCAAGCTGACATTGTTTACAGCCATGCCAAAACATCAGAGTCTGATTCAGAACACCCCAACACTAATCTGAAAAGATTACCATTGATTGCATTCTGGTTCAGGTTTAAGTGGAGGGCACATGTGAGCCGTTGGACATTGCCCATGAAGTTTGTGTTTTACTATCCTAGTGAGGAGCTCTGATTCACTAGAAATTATAGAGACTGTTCCCATAAGAAAAGTTCATTCAAGTAYAGAAAATGTAGGGGAAAAACTGAAATTCTGGAAATCAAGTAGCTGTAATACTGGGTTGATTATTTCTTTCCAGAAGAGGTTGCAAAACTATTTTCTGAGCATGAGCATATTATTCTGATACTACCAATTGACTGTGTCAGCTGTTAAAAATTGATGAGTATTAATAATGAAGGAACACATGTATTCACATCAGCTGAATGTCATGAACAAGGGAGCTTTCTGCTTCCAAGACTGCTCTGTCTCAGAAAAGATTCTCATTTGACCTCCTCAGTCAAAAACTTGATGGTTCCCTTGATTTGAGTCTATAGTTCAATTTCTGGAGGTTTGTTTTGTATCAGTTGCAGGGTTTGTAGGGCAACTGATGACATCTGAATTYATAAAATTTCAGGGGCCCCCTGGCACTCCAGGACTTATGGGCAGCCCTGGGGCAAAAGGAGAACCTGGAGATTTTACTTATGATACTATCCTGAAAGGCGAAAAGGGAGAGCCTGGTTTCCCAGGACAACCAGGTATTCCTGGAAGAGAAGGAAGACCAGGAAAGGATGGATTTCCAGGTCCCCAGGGTCCAAAAGGAGTACCGGTATGTTTATATCTTTATGTTTACATATTGTCCTATTATGTATTTATTTATGTTTACTTACTGAGCTGTACATTCCGTCTTTCAGATCAGAATTCACATGCTTTTATGTCCTACACAGGCTTTATGTTTATTGGCCTCATTCATTTTTTCGTATCTTTTCCTTACTTTGAGTAGWACATTCTTCCTCCGAATAAGTTCCATTTTCACTGGAAATAGTGAGGAAGGTATTTCTTCAACARTAGACTATTTCAGAGTTAGATTTTGACTGTTTCTTTTTACATGTTGTGCAAATAAGTGATGTGGCTCAAATGCATTCCACATGGCTTTTTGCTTTCAGAACTAGAGAAAAAAAGATTTGGACATGGACAGTATTTTTATTCCTTTCTGCCTTTCACACAGTTTGATAGTAAAAACTAGTGTGAATTTAGCTGATATATGGAGGTGATTGAATGAATGCAGTTATCCAAGTGGAAATTGTTAAAACAAGATTCAARTCTGTTGCAGCATCTTTCTCTTCTTGTGGAAACTAATGCTTCAAAACCTTGCACTGATAAGAGTTCAGCTGGTATGGGTACAGAGCTGAATGTGGAGCTCACATCTGCTCCCAGATCCACTACGGAAACATGGCCCACGTGTTCCAGTTAGCTGCATTGCACACTAGCTGAGATTTCCATGTGCTGTTCCACATGGAACTTAGTTCTGTTTCCATTGAGCTCAGTAGAAATAATCTACTTTCTTCAACATTACAGATACCTGTGCTAAATYCCAGTTATAAAATATTCAGAGAGGATGATGTGTTCTGTCTTGCCAGCCAGGCAAGAAGTACACTTATACTTTCCAAAAATTAGGGTACAGCTGGCTTGAAAGGAGAACGTGGTCCCCCTGGCCAGCCTGGATTCCCTGGAGTACGTGGTGAAAGAGGTTTTCCTGGCTCTCCTGGGATAGGCGCTGCAGGGTTACCTGGTGAAAAAGGAGACAGAGGCTTTGCTGGAACCCCAGGTTTACCAGGACTTCCAGGTAATGCTATAATGTGCTTAATAAATACAAAAAAAAAAATGCCCTTTAAGTGGTGCAGCCTAGAGAATCATCAGAATTTAAGCCTGAAATAAAAATACTTTAAATTGTGTTTGCTTTCAACAGTATTGCGAATCTTTAAGGGCAGTTTTCTTGGAGAATTTTTTAGGCAAAATGGTATGGTTTAGGTTCATCCTAGTTTTCTATGAATCTTCGACCAAAAACATAGTAACAAGTCACTTGTAATAGTATGGATGAACTAATAAGGCAGTCAAGATAGAACTCCATTCTTTAGTTCCATCAGTTCCTGTACTTAATTATAACTTTACATTTACAGGAGCAAAGGGTGAAGCAGGACGAACAATATCRCTCCCTGGACCTCCTGGGGCAGATGGCCTTCCTGGGCCCCCTGGTTTCCCTGGACCCCAAGGTATGGCAGTCTGTAAATCTTTGGCTAATGATTAGAATGGTTCTGTCCCCCAGAATTTAACCTTTGTGTTAACATTTGTCTTGTTTTCATTTACCAAGGTGACAAAGGGAATCCTGGSCTTCCGGGTAGACCTGGCCTACCGGGAGAAAAAGGTGCTGTTGGGCAGCCAGGTATAGGGTTCCCTGGACCTCCAGGTCCCAAAGGTAAGATAAAGCTACCCATCAAACAGAGCTGGACTGAGTGCTATCTTTAAGGGATTTGCAGAATGTTATAGATATTCCTTCTCCCATTCCCAAGGTGCAGTCCATGGGCTAGCTGTGTCTAGAAACCTTCTGTATGCAGCCCACACCGGGATATGTAGAATGTGTCACAAGACATATTGMCCAAAAGGTGTTGATTTGCAGGGGGCCTTCGTTGTGCATCCCTCAGTCTGATGCCCCCACACATTAAGTTGCCTTTTCTGAAGAAGTCTTTGGGAACCCAGTTTTCCAGCATGTTTCTCACAAGGGAGATGGGAGATGAACTACAAGGTTTCTTATTTAAAAGGAGACACTCAGCATTTATTTCTTTTGGGTGGCTGTTTCTCATCGGAAGCCAAGTGCTGCAAAAAAGTCAGCATTTGAATCYTTGTTGAGACATTTGAGTGCTGGCATCCCTAGAAGTTTGACTACATAGATCTTTTTTAACACATCCCTGTGAATAGCTCAGTTAGAGGCTTGAAGAAACAGCAGAGGTCACTTACAGACAGAAACAGTAATGATGTGAGTATTGTTTGGTTTTSTTTTGTTTTATAGGTTTCCAAGGTATGCCTGGCTCACCTGGTCTGCCAGGAACTCCAGGAACTCCTGGTCTGGATGGTTTGCCAGGAGTTCCAGGTTTACAAGGCCAAAAGGTAGGGGTCAGCTGCTGATAGTGTTACCTGTGTCTGTCCATGTTAACGGGAACATTTTCTTTTAAAAAGAAAAACATTTTTAAAAGTTAGCCAAACTGTCTTTTATTTTATATTTCCCRCTGTGCACACAAGGAGACAGAGTAGATGGATAAATACTTGACATTAACGCTAAAGGGCTTACAGTTCTCCCCTGAAGTCGTGTGCAGAGGTCTGTACATTAGCCTTAAACTGTGTGATTTAAATACATTTAATAAATGATTTCTTGGGTTTGATGTGTTGATTCCCAATCTGTTGTATTTCCTTGGCTAGGGTGAACCRGGTGTAGGTCTCCCTGGCCCTAAGGGGTTGCCAGGCCCCCCTGGCCCAGCTGGCATCCCTGGAGAAAAGGGAAATCCAGGACTGCCTGGCTTACGTGGCGAGCAAGGCTTTCCGGGCATACCTGGGCAGCAAGGATTCAGAGGTAACATCATCAGAAAAATACAGTTCTGTATTTGTATTTCTTTTTTAAGTCACTCTCCCCTTGATGCAGCAAAAAGTCTATTCATCACTGAAATATCCTACTGATATCTCAGGGAATTGCCTCTTTCCCTTTTCCTCGTTTTCTYCTATCACCCACCAGCAGCAAATGCTTGGAAGCGTTGGAGGCTGAATGAGGTCTTGTTGGCCACATACTTCAAAAGCACCTTCCAAAGCATCTTCAGCAAACAAGATGTCAGACAGCCCTAGACAATGCCGTGTTTGTGTTTCTCTGTCTCCCCGCAGGAGATCCCGGTCTCCCAGGTCTCCAGGGCTCGCAGGGCCCTCCAGGCGCGCCGGGGTTGGGTCCTCCAGGATTGCCAGGGCCTGCMGGGCAGCCGGGACCCCAGGGACCACCAGGTGAGGGGAGAATACTCCGTGATGCTGCTGAGGAGCGGTATTCTGACATGAGYGGATAACTCTGGTAAAAGGGTTGCTCGAGAGCTGTTTTTGCAGAGTGAGGYTGGTGGGGGTGGATGGGCCTCCTCYGTCTGGCCCAAAATGSAGGGTGARRCCTCCTGAGAGGATGYTGGCATTTGGTTTGGTCTCCTCGGGTTTTTGGTGGGTAATAGATACAGGTCCAAAGGCTCTCTTAGAGAATAAGAACAGTTCTGCTGTCTGCCTTTGAGTCTTCATTCCCCATGCTATGTAATTTGTGAATTTCAGGTGGACATGGTCAGATATGCTTRTTAATGGTGTTCCTCGTTCTCTGTTAAGGACTAATCCTGTGTCTTCTGTTTTTCCTAGGATTTCCTGGAGTAAAAGGAGAAAGGGGCTTCCCTGGTATCCCAGGTCTAGATATGCCAGGACCAAAAGGGGATAAAGGTAGCCAGGGCCAGCCAGGAGTACCAGGCTCTGTGGGATTGCCCGGCCTGCCAGGTCCACAGGGGGCTGTTGGACTGAAAGGATCAGCAGGTAAACACCTTGTCCCTCAGAAACCACCATCTTTGACTGCTGTTTTAGTAAGCTGTGGTAGCACAGCCTTTCACTCAGTTAGGAATTGATCCATTGAAGAGCCCAAGCTTGGGAAAACACATGGGCTGAGGTCAGTAAAGCAGCTCTGTGCACATGTAACCAAACTGCTGCTGAAGTCCTTTCATGGATCAAATCCAGCAGCTTGAAGGAGCCAGCCTTTCGCCTGTAATAATGAAAAGGGTTTATTCTGCACAGTGTTGGTGACAGAGTATGGCTTCAACAATGCCTTTGTTAATTACAGCATTGTTTGCTGTAATAGGAAGTTTTAAGAATTTGTCAAAAACCCATTACAACTTTTCTTTTCGGGTTTTCGTGACACTGTTCTTACTGTTGTTTCCTCTGTTGGGCTGTTTTAGATTAATCATATTCTTTGTCCCATTTTTCCTGAAGCAGTGCAATTCCTAATATGTTAGGCAGTAAATAATTCTGTTTCTTGTACTTCTTTACACTGCTTGCTGTGTTTTTGTTTTGTTATTCACTCTTCTCCTTTGTCTTCAGGACCCAAAGGAGAAATGGGAGTTATGGGAACTCCTGGATTGCCAGGAATTCCTGGACCAGTTGGAGATCGAGGTTTACCTGGGGAAAAAGGTAAGAGACAGACTTTTATCGTAAAACCCACTTTTTTCCCAACAGTATCCTGGAAATAACCATTTGTAAGGAATATACTTGGCCTAAGGAATGGTTTATGTCAGGTAACTTCTCTCTAAGTCAGAAATAGTTTAAAAGACCATATCCTAGAAGCAGTCATATACTTGGACACCAAGACATGATTTTTGATCCATTCTTCAACAACATAAGTGTTTGCTAGKTGTGGGGCTGCTATAGGTGTTACTCCAAGAAAAATACAATATTTGAAATTATTAAAAGCCAGCAGGAAGCTCTTAATTAAATGCCTCAGATAATGCTCTGTATTACTGCCAAACTCCTGTCCTTATTGTTTCAAGARTCTGAAATTAATGGCTGTGAAGTGGGAAAAATATGTCAACTTTTTGACAGAGCTATTGTGAAGTATAAAAAAAATCTTCATAGGAGCTGTTCCAAAACATGGTGTTTTGTGCTCAAAATTTGAATAAATAGCTAATTTAATTTGTTGTTGCTGACTAAATATTTTTGCAAAGTTTTGTATGCCCCTATAATATTCAGTGTTGTGTCTTTATAGGTAGCCCAGGTTTCAAAGGTGTGATTGGACCACAGGGTGATCCTGGTGTTAAGGGAGATAAAGGTGAAGCTGGTCTCCCAGGAAAACCTGGAACTATAGACAACATGGACATGGTTAGCCTCAAAGGCCAGAAGGGAGATCAAGGAGAAAAAGGTAACTTTAATCTTTCACTGTGAATAAGKGTAATTAACACTCATATGCTACCAACCAGCAGGATTTTGAATTCAGTTTTATGTTAGTTTTAGGCAACAGTTTTTAAAATAAGATGAAAGAATTTAAAGCAGCAAATGTAGATATTTTTCTGGTCTATCTGAACTCCATAGAAACAAATATTAATCACAGAGCAAAAGGGCTTTGGATGAATAGAAGATGTTCAATTTTTCCTTTTATAATTGATTTTACCTTTTTCATTAGAAGATGTTCTGAAAAGAAAAGAAATTTTAAAACGAAAAGCTAGAGCTTTCCAGAAGGGAAAAGCTGTCTTTCATGTAAAAAAGATAGTTGTGGCCATCAAGATCAACTGATAGTGTAAAAAAAAAAAAAGTGAGCAGCCTTTTTTGACACAGCTATTTTTTGTAACCTGAAGAAAATTCAGGAAAGAAATACCTTTATGCCGCTGATACCAACAGATCATCTTATGTCAGKTTAGAAACATCTGGAAGTATGCAGGAGAAAGGCAATCAGTTTTCTGTTTAGAAACTTCATGGTTATAGAGTTATTTGCTTTTTTAGATAGTGCATTCCTCTTGGATTTTTATTTTTACTGCTAAATGAAAAACTAGTTGTTTGAAATAATTTTCTCTCCTGCATTTTTTTTCAAAGCAAAAATTGTGTATATTTTTCACATTTTTAATATTTGTTCTTCTTATTATGATTTGCTTTTTATTAAAAATCCCGTAAGAGTTTCTAACTTTTTTTTAGCTAAAATAGAAGTGTAGAGCTTAGAAGGGAGCTACTGAGATAATGTAGTCTTTAATTTTCTTCAACCAAATCTTTCAGGCTTTAATTGTATATCATGTTTTCTGAAACAGTTATTGTTCTTTTTATGCTTTCTTATTTCTCCTCAATTTGGCTGCATCTTTGTTAGAGTGCTCACTGCRACAAGCAAAGTACTTCAGCTTAGGCCTGGCTAGAAGGAAATTTCCCTTTCTTGACACAAGAGCTGTCTGAGTTTGTGATTAGCTGTAGTTCTTAGTCCTTTACTTCTGAACCACAGCCTGTGTAACCATTTTTCATTCTGTATGCATCTTTTTTTACTTTTCCTTATCACACGTGTGGTGTATAACACTTTTTGATTTTCACTGTGATGGTTTTCAAGCTTTACTCCAACTCTTCAAAATCCTTCTGTAGTCTAATCCTGTCCTCTTTTTGAGCCTTCCAAGTGTCATTTGATCAGTGTATTGCAGAGCAGATTCCTTTCCAGTTTGACAGTGAATCACCAATAACTGTATTATGTTGTATTTGAACTGTGGAAACAGGAGAATATCCCTGTGTTAGCTGCCTCTTATGTCCATGTCCTGGCTAATTGTCAGAACGAGATTTTGGCTCACGTGTTCTGGTTGGGTGTCAGAGAAACCTGGGCATGTGGGTAAGTAGTGCCTTGCAGCTTGGGCAGCCAGAGACTGCAGGGGAGGGCACGAGCAAGCGTGGAGTACATCTGCCCTTCAGCTGAGATGCTGCTTCTGAGAGTACGTTTAATCAAGCTCACAGCCTCTAAAGGTTTCATCTAGGTTATTTTTTCTCATTTGTTTCTGATCTTGGTATATACAGGGGCATGCAAAGTTGTAAAATGAATCCACACAGATTGTTTTCACTTATTTCCTTATCTGCTMTTGGCATGTAGGATCATTTATTTTATTTCTAGAAATCTAGATTAGGCACACTGGTTACATGCAAAGAAAGAAACCTTTGCCATGAAATTCACATRACTAATTTCTTTGGTTTCTAATTTATTAATCTCTCCAGCATTTATACTGCATGCTTGCAAACTTCTATGCTCTACCTTTTCCTGACCACACAGTCTACAGAATGGCCTGGCTATCACAGCCTGGGAAGGGTAGCTTCCAAACAGATCCCAGCCTGCAAATTTCTACTCTTACCTCATCCTCTTCACCCGAAATATACTTAGTATCAGCAGAGAAAAATAACTTAGTTAAACTCCATAACTTTGCTGATCTTTATCTGCCTTCATTCCTCTAGACATGAATATCACAGTAATGTTTTTAAAAGCTTCCAAAATACAAACTGTACAGAGAAGATGCAGAATTTTTATGGCATATTATCAGTAATGCTTAATGAAAAAGTTTGGGTTTGGACATCTTGAAATGTTTTTAATAAAAGCTGCTTACTTAAAAACATCCAGCAAATTATTTTCAGTAACCTATTGTCCTGCAGCTCTGTGCAACACTAACAGAATTGTTTATGACCAAAAAGTGTGGACATAAAGTTGGAGAAGAGGCATGCTGCAGAGTAAGAGATCAAGCCTTCTGAAAGTGCTTTAACATTAAATGGARCAGGGAAAAGAGCAAATTTCTGGCTGTGAACTAGTTGTTCACATGTGCCTTTTTAGAGAGCTGACCAGTCAAATCAATAATTTCTGCTAACACCTGATTTTGTCTGCCACTTTTCAAATAACTCATTAATCTGACTCATGYATTCATTTCAATTTCTTTTGTAGATACAACTTGCTTTGCATTTTGCACAGACACCCATAAATTGCGATAGTTTTCAGCCTTTCCTCAGTACTGATGTAATGATTGGAGAGTTGTGTTTTACTCAGACATTTCCTTGTTCAGCAGAGAGAAGCAGCAGTGATCCARATTTAACTAGAAGGATTATTATATGTAATTACAGTAAATTGTGATAAAATTGATCTCACTGTGTTTGTCTTTTTGGTGTCCAGGGGACCATGGAGCAGCAGGAGAAAAAGGGCTACGTGGGGATTATGGTGAACCAGGAATTCCAGGAAGGGATGGTGAACCTGGTACTCCAGGACAGCCAGGTATGTCTGAGGCTAACAGCAGAGAGACTGTTTCTCAAGTGTTTTAAACYTTGTTAATGAATGGGATTCTTAATTTCTCTGTTGCCCATAGGACCAAAAGGAGATCAGGGCCCTCCAGGGTACCCAGGAGATCCAGGAATTCCAGGACAAAAAGGATCGGTTGGTGAAATGGGTTTGCCAGGTACTGGTTGCTATGAATTTGTTGCTATGTTTTTCCTCAAGTTAATAGAGGACATTATGAAGGACCTGTATGGATTATTTGTTGGTGTAGGTCTGCTAAACAGTTGCACTGTTTGCAGTGACTGAAGGGCTTTTGGACACTGCTTTTAAATCCTACTGTAATATACAAATAATAGGATGGTTTCCTAAGTTTCTACATGCAAATCCTTTGGCTGGATTGCAGGATATTTGGGGTTAGTGCATTTGTTTCAGGAAGGCAGTTTTTTGAGTGGTGCCTGTTTGTGTATCTCTGTCTCTGATAGTCTGTGAACTGCATTAAGTTTCTTGTGTATTTTCCCCCTCCCAAAAGGTTGGTGAGTTGCTGTATACTGTGTGTCAGTTATGAACTATGCGGGTCTGGGAATAATGTTGTGGAAGGGATTGGTAAAGAATCAAATGGAGAAGAACCTATAACTCAACCCAGAAACTTTGTCTCCATTGGGATGGCCTTGTGTCTGGCGTATTCAGGAAATCAAATGTGAAAGTCTGAAATGGTAAATGAGGGCAGAAAAACCACACTGCAGAATAATCACTTTGTCACTGTAGTCCCATTAGAAATATTCAAATAAAAATAAAGTTTTATTCAGTTCATGTTTTTAGCAAGATCTCTGTTTCCTCTGAATCCAAGATTATGACCATCTCTTATGAGTAGAGTTTATCATCCTATAAAAAGTCCCATTTAGAGAGTGAATTTCAAAAGATAATTGACTGATTTTTATAGCTGTAAATAAATAAAACAATGCTGAAAAATCATTGTCAACACTGCTAGGGTACCACTGCTTCTGATGGACCCATTTTTCCCTTTSCCTCACTAGGAACACCTGGAGAAAAGGGTCTTCCTGGAGTACCGGGTTCACCAGGCACACCAGGGTTTCCTGGGCAAAAAGGTGAAAAAGGAGACAAAGGAGCACCAGGTTTTCCCGGAATTGGCTTTCCAGGGGCTCCTGGTGAGAAGGTATTTATATCCCTATCCTATCCCTAAGGATTTGGTTATCTSTACCAAGCACTTGATTAGATGCTGTTGGCTTTCGAGCTGTTTTATTTTCTATTATGCTAATTTAACTGCTGTATGAGAAACTTTCAAAATGTGCATGTGCACAGGTTTAGATRCATTTGGTTTGATGGAACCAGTATCTCCAGTGTTCTTTTTTATTACCTCTATTCACAGAATAATTCACAGCACTAAAAGTGTAGGGAAGGGGAAGAACTTTCAAAAATACTAAGTAAATAATGTGAAAAGGGCATTTTACAAACAGAACAAATAATCACACTAAAATAATGTTACTGTACTTTTACAAARTTACTATACAGTGTTCAGATACTACTGAAAAGTGAACTGTATTAATACTGCCTCTAAAGTTTAATTTAATCTCTAATAGGATTAATAGGATTCTCATTTGTTTCATATTCCTTTTCCTAGCTGTATAATGACAGTTATCATGAATTTATAAGTAAAAGTGATAAAAATAATACTTACTAATCTGGTAGCACACTTACTGAGGTCTTAAAAAAGACTTTCTTCAAGATGATGAAGTGTAGTAAGTTAAGTGGCTAATTTCGAGAAGACTTTGTGTAATCATCCTAAAAATGCATAGAAAATGCCTCATTTTTGTATGTATGTATTAAACAATTGCTAAATTAATAAAAAACACTGATAGTGGAACTCATTGCAAAATTTAATCCTAAATTACTTTGTCTATGAATGAAAAAACAATGGAATTCTTTAAAAGTCAGATGGCTAAGAGGGATGACATCTACCATTGCAAACAGAAAGAACTGCTTCTGAATTAATGTCTGGATTTTATGTGTTCTTCTTCTTCTAGGGAGAACCAGGAAGAACAGGCAGTCCAGGATTATCTGGAGATAAGGGTGAAAAAGGTAGTGCAGGAATTCCTGGAATGCCAGGTGCCCCAGGTCCCAAAGGATCCCCTGGCATGGCAGGATTTCCAGGCAAGTGTTTATGCTTTTATAAAGCAGAAATTGGAGTGAAGAATTAAAGTGAAAATTATCCTGAATATCCCACATACAAACCCATGTCTTCTTCCTTTCTTTAGGAAGYCCTGGCCCCCATGGAGAAAAGGGTGAAAAAGGACTTCCTGGCTTAAGTGGGATTCCAGGTCTAAAAGGAGAACCAGGTAAAAAAGAAATGTAAACCACCAAATGACACTTCAAATACTGTTCATCTGCAGGCAGTGGTTAAAACAAAATCTGTTGCATTGTACATGAATTTTGGCTCAGATATTTCACAGTGCATTTGTTTGTTTCATAAGCAAAAAAGACTTTACTTTTCTGGATAAATCTGACTCATTGTGCTAGGGGCTAATACTTCTTTTACACTGAGGAATTGATTTTTCCACCTTCCGCAAGACTGGGTGTGGCTACAGCCATTACTTCTGTTGTTTTTGAGTTAATTTGAAAACAATTCAATTGATCTCTATGCCCAAACCTGAATCACCACATTGGCATGATTACACAGATGTTAAAGAGGAAATAGAGGTGAGTAAGGCCATTGTTGTTGTGAATATAACAACATTTTTAATCTTGGAGCCTTCTGTCCTCAGTTTTTGGGCTGCAGGATACATCATCTTACAGGACAATAGACTGTGCTGTTTGCAAGTCTTTGCTGGAGTTTCTGCATTCTGAATTCATGATAATTAGCTATGTCAAAATCTTTTATACTTGAGCCCTGTCTCAGACTGATGTAATTCAGAAGTAAACTCAGAGAAAAGTCACACTGAAGTCATCATGTAATATCTGCKTGATCTCTGTGGGAGCAAAAGAAAAAGTTAAGTTTTCCTTGAGAGGAAAAAATAAAAATGAAAATGCCAATGATTTTTCAGGTGAGCCTGGTGTTCCGGGTCCTGCTGGTGCCATTGGTCAGAAAGGTGAACCAGGTTATGATGGGATTCCAGGTGCAGCTGGTGCAAAGGGTGAACAAGGTACTGTGACTGTCACCTTCAGTTCCTGTGGTATGAAAATGCACACACGGGCTGTACAGGGGTAGCTGGTAGAGGTTGTGGGTTTGGCTCCTTTGGATGAAGCCTTAGAAAACAAAGTCAGTACTGGTGTCTTACTATCGTCCATYATTGTGAAGCTGATCATTTAGATGAGCAACTGTGTTTAATCAATGTAATCTTGAAAGAATTTATTTCATAAAAGCTGGCAGTACTTTAAAGAATTGTGTTTTGGAATTAATTTCAGCCTGCAAGTTAGCTGTGCAATAGTTGATCAGGCTTGTTGTTTCTTAGGGTAGGGGTTTCAGTCATACAAGACCCATTGTGCTAAATACAATACCAGTACATAACAAAAACAATCTCTGCCCTGAAGACTTTTGCATAAGCCATTTATTTGGAGTTTGTATTTGCATAATAAGAGTTTTATTCATTATGGGTTAAATGTAAGTACTTTCCCAACTTCTAATTTTTTGCTGTCCCTGTGCTGCAGGCCTTCCAGGTAGAGGACTTCCAGGATTTCCTGGTGCAAAGGGAGATAAAGGTAAAACACTTGTTTAAACAATTTTAAACCTCCTTCCCAGCATACTATAACCATAATTGTGTAATGCAGATATACTTTCTATTTCTTTCTTTTACATGCTATACTGTCTCAGAGCAGGCAGAAGCTCTGAGAGGTTCAAATACTAATTTCTGTTACAGTGGCAACATCTTGGAGTTAGATATGCCCTAAAATAGGTAATTATTCATAGTGTGGAATTTACTGCAAGCTGTGCTGTGATGAGGTAATATAAATAACTCCTGTATTTGTGTGCTGTGCTTTTGACTCCAAGTATTTCTGTTTTCCTACTAATTTTGCAAGAATCAAGCGAGGCTCTGTGCATCAGACAGCTATAGGTAGTAGTTTTGTGGCCAGGACACTACAGTAATTATTTTGCCTGAGTCTGTTCTGCAGCCCAGGTGTATTAATTGCTAAAATAGTTATTCTTCATAGCTCAGTAGAGCATGTCTAAGCTATGCRCAGGAACATGGTGCAGAGATGCAAAAGATAGCATAGTCCTGATGAGATCTCACTACAAATTTTTATTACCTGAGCTCAGGAATAAATAGCTTAGGAACAGCCACATAACTATGACAAAACAAGTCCCCTTATGTCCTTTGGAAAGTGTGTCACTACACTGTGCGGTGAGAATGGTTTGATTGGCTTGAGTGAGTGCTTGTTCAAGGTGTTTGTAATGCACCATGCTCCATTTTATGAAATAAGTATGTCCTAGACACTAGGCTGCAATATGATACAGTAGTGAAGAAACGGCAAACTGCTGTTGATAAAGGAAATTGTGTGTAAGTGGGGAATTATCAATTTTAACCATGTGGAAAACAATTCAACTAGTCCATCCATTAAATTAACATGACATGGAGATTTTGAAGAGCTTACATAGCTTTAAATATCAATGCCCTACCTCACTCATTCATTCTATTAATATAGGAAACTTGTGTGGACAGTTGAAAGTGATAAACCAGAATTCAGAATATCTCTTATTTACCATCTTAGACTAAATTAACAGTCATTAACTGCTGTGAAAGCCCTAATGTTAGAGAACTTAATAAATTAAGCAAATTGACTAATCATAGCTCAGTAGGCATGTAGAATACTAGATTATGAGAACACTTCTCTCACCTTCCTTATTTCTCATTTTGTCCGCTCAGCTCACTTAAAAATATCTGGATTTAGCRTAAATATATATTCTACTCACATAATTTGTGTTCTAAATTTATTGTACTTCCAAAGAAAAAAGTCCAGGAGTTAAATCCTTGTTCTGCTTAGGTGGAGAGGCAGGGATAGTGTTCTCTATAAATTTTGTTTATCTTTTTAGTGTACTTATACCAGTTATATATTCTTTTGTTCAATTTAAAATTAGAGTGATTTGCAATTGTTAACTATTTGTATGAGCTTCAAAGTAAGTACAGCAGGTCTAATCTAGATCTTAATAAAAAAGTATTCAATTTTTCTCCAGGAACAAGTTCTTTTGTGCTTAGTCAAGCACAACATCCATTACTTGACTATGACAATAATAATTGCTGTGAACTAAGGGTTTGGGGACTTAATAGTATTTGTGTAAGGAGTGATAGAGGGATGCTGAATGTAAATCTATTTTAAGAGTAACTAAAATAGCTGAGTGATCAGTTTAGATAAGAAAAAGTATGTCAGTCAAACTACTTTCCTCATACATTATGTCATAATGTGAAGAATAATACAGTTTTCCTGAAGTTTTGCATTTTTATAGAAATGTATAAAGTTAAGATCAATATTTTCAAAAATAGTAAAGCCTACTATGAGTGGATAATAAGGCAGAAGCTTTCAGTGATTGTTACCCTCTCTCTAATCATGTTCTGTGGTTGTTTCAAATCTTAGGTGCAAAAGGTGAAGTGGGTTTTCCAGGATCCCCAGGAAGCCCAGGAGTCCCAGGCCTGAAAGGGGAACCAGGATATGCWGGTCCACCAGGCCCTAAGGGCAGCCAAGGTCTCCCTGGACTGCCAGGAAGTGCCATTGAAGGCCCTAAAGGAGACAGAGGACCCCAAGGCCAACCTGGTCTTCCAGGTAATTCTTTGTCTTTGGTATTAATGTGTTGCTGTTCATCAAGGCTCACCTAATTAATTAATGATACAATCAGTATTACACATCTTTGTTTGTGCTCCTCTCACAGATCAGAGAAAAGCCTTGTTCATAGGCAGTTTGGGTGTTATGTCCTACAAGAGGCTGACTTTATGTCCTCAGGCGCTTGGCTTTGTCCAGAAATCTTCCTAATCTTGAGAAGGTTGCCTTCCATTTCCATGTTTCCCTATGGACTTTATTTCCTGTTTTGAGGCATCCAGGGCTGTGTGTTCYTATGTCCTGGAGTGTTAATGTATTTAAAAATGGCCCAGCATGGCCTTCCCACGCATTTAAAAATGCCCACTGCCTTTCCATGGCAGTGGCCCTGTGCTAGAGGCTAAGGAGAAGGCTGGAGCAGAGCTACAAAATATCTTTATCATGTTTCTGCCTGAGGAGGTACTATCTGCTTGTTCAGCACGTGTGGAAAACTTCCTCTGTTTTCAATCAGCCATAAGCTGAGACATGATTGGATAAGGAGTCTCCCTGCAATAGATTCTCTTACTTATTTTCTTGAAATGTTACGGCAATTGTTTTGATTCTGTCAAATCAAAGACCCTKTTTATCCTCCATCAGGTAGTGGTCTAAACAAATTTTGCAACTGAATATTCTTTTCTTCTGGTTTTTAGGTTTACCAGGTCCAACAGGGCCACCAGGACCTCCAGGTCTGAAAGGGGCCAAAGGAGAACAAGGAAGCAATGGCTGGCCAGGCACTCCTGGAGGTCCAGGAATGAAAGGTGACCCAGGTTTTCAGGGACTGCCAGTAAGTTACTTCCAGTACACTCCAGATTTGCTGAAAGCTGGTTCTTGTAATTAATGGATATATTAATCATGGAGTTTCCTTTTCAAAATAATGATATTTTATGCTCAAAGTGGCTTTGGAYTCACTGCTGATGATGTAAAGTCAGTTTGAAAGCATTTCAGTTCTCTCCTTGGAAAGGCTGCCCCAGTGAGCTAATGAACTTATTAGAAATTTATAGATAGTGAGTAGTAACTTGCAACACTCAAAAGATAATTTACAGTGTTTTAGCAGTACGGGATGACTGAAACACATCCATAAATCCCACAAATGCATTAGTAGTTAATTTTACAGGTTGCATATTTCACTATAAATTGCCTTCTGAAAATACCTGAACTGTTTGCTTTTGTTATGAAAGCTCTCAAATAAAGTGCAGTTTCAGTACTGTCAGTGGTGAAATATAGCTGCTGATTTAGAAACACAAACAGGCAATACTATTAATACATTTTTGTCATATATTATTCATTTTCCCTGGTCTAAAATAGTCTCTTTTCGATATATGAGGGAGAATTAAGTAGGATAGGACAGTCAGCCAGAATAGTTGGTTTTCTATATATTCTTTCTCTCAGAGTGTATGATGCCTTTTTCCACACTGAAAAATATGCTCTATTTTTTAACTTTCCATTTCTTCTTTCTTCTACWCTGAGAATGGAGGTTGTTTAGCCCAGAGTAGAAGGAGGCTCTGAGGGGATCTTATCACTCTCTGTGGCTCCCTGAAAGGAAGTTGCAGCCAGGTGGGGATCAGTCTCTTCTCCCTAGTAACAAGTGRCAGGACAAGAAGGAAGGGCCTCAAGTTATGCCAGGGGAGATTTAGATTGGATATTAGGAAAAATTTSTTCCCTAAAAGGATGGTCAGGCTTTGGAACAAGCTGCCCATGGAAGTGGTGGAGTCACCATCCCTGGAAGTGTTCCAACAATGTGTGAATGTAGCACTTGTGTAGTGTGGTTTAGTGGTGAATATGGCCGTGTTGGGTTAATGATCTTAGAGGTATTTTCCAATCTTAATGAATCTATATATATKAAAAAAAGACAATAATAACTATAAAAATAATATTTATGGAAAAAAGGATAAGAAAATAYGTAGTGCACAAAAAGAAGAAAAAATGAGGAATAAGGTCCTGATATGAAATGCAGGACTTTAAAGGTCCACTTTACTCTTGATAATGAAGAGATCTAGTGCATCTTTTTCTGCATGCAGAACTCACTTCACAGAGACATTAAGGATTTGCTTCTGTGTTCATACCTTTTTATATTTRATACCATACTGTACCATACCATACTAGCTTTGAAGGTAGTAAATTCCAATATAGCACTCCAGTATATTTTCCCTAGTTTAAGAATTTGCAGTACTTCTGCAGAGAGCTACATTCTTATACCCCAGGAAATTGTGAARCTTTGCACTGGTTGATAAACCAGTCCAAGACTGTTTGCTGAGAAGGGATGGGAAATGCCTAAGGATTTTGATTCCATGTCTTCTGTCAGAAAAAACGTTTTTTTATCATTGAGCCACAAGTCATAGTAGTGGGTTGTTAACTTGGTGTGAAATGCTGCAGTAAGAGTGATATTAAATATTAAACTTCCTCTAGTGATACATGCGAAGGTGATTTCTAATGTCTTCATCCTCCCCAGTGTGACAGGCTCCTGCCATGATTATGGCTCAATTGCTCATATAGTTCTCCAGGTACATGGTTATCAGAATGGAGATTCTGTTACAACATGAGTGACACAGCCTGTCCAAAAATCCTATCCAAAAAAAGTGAATGCAGAGATGCAAAATACAAATCCCATGGGTTTTTTCCTATTCATTTTAGTGTTGAAATGAGAGAAGAAGCATTTTCCTGAAATATTTTCATTCTGTTTGGAGCAGATCCAAAAAAGATGTTGTTTGCCAAGCTGTATATGATGAGAAAAAATGTTTAAGAAATGCATTCTGTTGTGGAAAAAGTATTTTGATGGAAAGCTTCCAATGAGTTCCTCTTATAAATCCATTTTATAATTATAACCTGAAAATAATGTATTTKAAACCCCCCTCTTTTAATGTGCTTGACTCATATCTGTCTTCTGAATGAATGTTAGCCCTTCTGTTTTCAGAAGTTCACATATTATGATACAAAGAGACAGCCATTTCTTTAAACAAACCTCCAYACTGTGACTATGTGACTGGAGGAAACCAGGGAATCATACTTCATTCATTGAGTGCTTTGTTTTTTTGGAGACTTTGGAAGTCTCACTGTGAACATACATTTTTGAACTAGTCATCTCTTGTCCCTTTATATTCAGYTGAAGAAATGAGACATTTGTAGGAAGCCATTCTTCTCACCTTAATAAAAACATCTAAATCATGCCTGTGTGCCTATTCTATTGCTCTGCAAATATGATAAAATGGCTCCTACTGTTGGTATTACTTTTCACGGGGTGTTCAATTCACATCTCCAGATTCTGATTGGTAGGTTACTTAGCAARGGGATTTTATTTCTTTCCTCCACCTGTGTTCCATGTTTTATTGTATAATGAACTATTGCTGCCGTATCAATTCAGCCAGGCAGAAACTCTCAACTGTGTTTACAAGCTTTTTGCAGATGATCTGCAACAAACAAAAGAAGAAAAGGAAATTGACAGCCATTTGAATGACTATTTACAGTGTCTTTTGAAATATGGGCTTGGTTTTTCTGGAAGCAAGGCTACATTAATTTCAGAGGAACAGTTTARAATGGTGAAGGCAGGAGGAGGAGTTCGCATTGTGTTTGAAGTGTTTTAAGTCCTTGAGTGTTACAGCCCTGTTGAAAAGTAAAAATCTTCAGAGGATTATAAATTGTTGAGCATATTTAATTTCATCCCATGTGCAAATGTAGAAATTTTCAAGTCTGCTGTGGTCTAGAATTACCCCATGTAATTATCTAACTAGCAACGGCCTGCTGGGACTGCRCTGAAATTGGTATTTGCTGAGATTTGTGCTTACTGATGTTTTTCATAATAATATGGTCTAGGGTTGAGGACTTTTTTATTGGCTGCACTGCCAGTAGGACCTTATTCTGTTCTGATATCTTTGTGAGATAAAAGGTATTTTAGAAAGAACAAGGTGTCATACTTGTTCCTGTAGGAGAAGCTTCTTATCTAATCATGRGAGAGAAAGACCATTCCTTAAACTTAATGACTTTGATATTACATTTCCCTCATAGGTTTCCCATAATACACAGCCTATTTGAGAGTCATRTCATAATAGTGTAGGATAACTATGCTTCACATTTTCTTTTATGCAGGGTAGTCCTGGTTTGCCAGGAGGTGTTGGTCCAAAGGGTGATCTCGGACCTCCAGGAATTCCAGGTGTTCCAGGTGAGGAGAACACTTACCATACTCCTGCAAAGTATGCAAAAATATCTCTTTTATATCCCTCCTCTCTCAAAAGAGATGCTTGAAGAATTTTGTCTCTATGTAACAAATTACTGAATGGGACACTGAAAGCTGTGTCAAAAAGGGTTTACAAGAGCATTGAGGTTTTTCTCAAGGTTTTTTTGCCTTTTGCCTGTTCTTGCTTTGCATATTTTAAATGTGCACTTCCTTTAAAAGATGGATGTAAAGTTAAGAATCTTCAAGATTTTCTTAAGAATGGAAGAGGCAAATAGCTATATATGAGGAAACATGGGCTCTGTGTCCATTGTTGATTATATTGCTGCAACTGTCACCGTCATGTACATAAAAACACCATGTGTATAAAAAATACAGTTATTAATAGAAAAAACATAGTGCTTTTAATCCAAAGAATGATGTTATTAAAATAAGAGAACTTCGAAGAGAAGTAAGAGAAAAAATAAGACAAATTTGTTTTCAGTCATCTTTTCTTTGGTGACTTAGTGCTGTTTGTATCATGTTTCAACAGTTGAAAAGTACTTCTGCAAATAAATTCACATCCTTTTCATAATCATGGGATCATACATGATATTGTGTACATATCCTTCCAAATACAGAAATTACAGAATTTCCATGCAAACACTTCCTTTGCCTTCAGGTCCAAAAGGAACTCCTGGCTTCCCAGGCCTTAAGGGTGAGAGAGGTGATCAAGGTCTTCCTGGATCTAAAGGTATAACATAAAGATTTGTTTTTTCCTTTCCTAGAAGTTTTTGGTAAAATGGTTATTTGTGACTAATTTGTGGTTATTTGTGACTAATCAATGGGTAACTCCGTCACCCTTTTGTTCTGTGTAAAATGGTAGAATATAAAACCAGGTATCATGTATCAGCATCTGAATAGTCAGAATCATAGAATGGTTTGGGTTGGAAGGGACCTTAAAGATCACCTAGTTCCAGTCTGCCTGCTGTGAGCAGGGACATCTTTCACTAGAACAGGTTGCTCAGAGCCCCATCCAGCCTGGCTTTGAATGCTTCCAGGGACAGAGCTTCTGTTGATTCTCTGGGCAACCAGTGTCTCACCACCCTCACAAAGAAAAAAAAAAAACGTCCTCCTGAAGACCAATCTAAGTTTACACTCTTTTTGTAAACACTTGTTTTTTTAACACTGTTGCTGCTTGTCCTGTCACTCCAGACCCTGGTAAAAAAATCTCTCTCAGTCTTTCTTAAAAGCCCCTTTTATATACTGAAAGGCCCCAGTGAGGTCTTCCCTGGGCCTTCTCTTCTCCTGGCTGAACAAGACCAACTCTCTCAGCCTGTCTTCACAGAAGATCTGTTCCACCCCTCTAATCATTTTCATGGCCCTCCTCTGGACCTTATCTAACAGGTACATGTCCTTCTTGTACAAGGGACCCCAGAGCTGCATATAATATTCCAGGTGGGGTCTTATGAGAACAGTGCAGAGGGGGAGAATTGCCTCCCTGGAACTTGCTGACCACGCTTCTTTTCATGTAGCCCAGAACTGGCTTTCTGGATTGCAAGCACATATTGCCRACTCTTCCAGTTTTCCATCTACCTGTGTTTCACAAGCCCTTCTCTGCAGGGCTGCTTTCAATCCATTCATCCCCCAGTCTGTGCTGATACTGTGATTGCTCTGACCCACGTGTAAGACCTTGCACTTRGCCTTGTTGAACATCATGAGGTTCCCATTGGCCCTCTTGTCGAGCATGCCAAGGTCCCTCTGGAATGGCATCCCTTCCCTCCAGCGTATTGACTACACKGGTCAGCTTGGTGCCATTTACAAACTTGCTGAGAAAAATCCATGCATCCTAAGGTGTGGRCAGCTCTTTTAGTCTGTGAGACGTCTGCTTGGCTGGAGATACCAGCACAGACAGGCTTCCATTTGGGAAGCTTTGCCGTTTAATTCACCTRTAAAGTTTAGGGCACACTGATACCTCGTGCCTATCTGTAAAGCTCTAGTCTCTGACTGCATAAATGGCAATACAAGGTAACGCTTTGTCACTTCTTTTTTGTGCAATACTAAGAATTTGCTGATTTTCTCTGTTAACTTCCGCAGGTTTACAAGGCCCACCAGGCCCACCAGGTGCTTTCCAGCTCATTAAAGGGGATCCTGGCTTACCTGGCCCTGTAGGACCAGTTGGTCTCAAAGGATTCCCAGGACTTCCAGGTCCCAAAGGACAGCAAGGTGAGAATTTCTAACTTGCCAGAAATACATTTAAGTAATGTAAAAATAGACCAAAGGTAGCTAGATACTACAAGATTTTTGTTATAATATTATCTAATTTTTTCTAAGCCACTTAAAATTGTGTTAGTGATGAGGAAGGAAGTCCTTTCTAAAGCTCATCCAAAACAGATGCCTTCCTAGTGATTTTTCATRGGCTCTCACTCTGCAGTCATCACGTCAGTATCAGAGATAGCAGTAAGCAGAATGRCTTGCAATGCTCTGCTTTCCCCAAAATATATGTCAGGGTATCTTCTGCCATTAGTCTTGAATGAATCCAAACTTAATTACCTTGTGTCTCTGGCAGAAGACAAGCATGAGGAAAAACACTTGATCCTGGAGTGAAAAGTACTTCCTGAGGAAGCTTGTTCCATGGTCCTAGATTTCTTCTTTTAGTCCAGATACTGCAATTTTGATAAAGAGTAGGTGAACTGCAAAAATTAAACACCTTAGAAAATACCCCAACAATGGGTAGGACAAATGAAATACTGGCAGAAGGACACCTGTCCTTCAGAATGATGGGACATGCATAGTGGGAGCTCAGGAGTGTTAAGATTCTAAGGGAAAGCTTTTTTCCAGAACAATTTATGTTTAGTTGTTTGTCAGTTACAGTGGAATATAATGAATATTTTATTCCTATTTAGTACAGTAGATACAAAAGTTTCCTCTTAGAGGTGGAGATACAACTCTGCAACTGCTGTCCTTTAGGAAATAGCTATGAAATAGTCTCAGTGATCGAACACAGCATGGGTTTTCTTGTATGGGATCCATCGCTCTTCACTCATAGTCAATTCAATACATAAACATAATATTGCTTTTTGGGTGATCCGGGAAAGGAAAGTGGTGAGCATCTAAAGCTTCTGATGAGTCACAAAAATGCTGCTGTGATGCCTAATGGTATTAACCTCCTTTTCCCGAAATCACATTTGCTGAGTTTATGTAGGATTCATAGCATCCCTGAAAATTAATAAAGGGAAGACATAAAATATGGGAAGARGCTAGGGATACCTGTTTTCCCCATGTTCATGACCCTACTTTTATATGGTCTATTTTTGAGTCATATGATAAGCAGAGAGAGAAGAGATTGCTGCCCTTCCTTTTCCTATTCCAGGCGAATACTAGTTATTTTAGAAGCATGCTCTCTTGTTACTTCTCAGTTCACTTTGCCCGCAGAAGCCCTCCTATGTGCTCTAGATATGGAAGTGTATGCACTGAATCTGTATGAGTTTAGTTTATGCTGAGGTGTACCTGTACTGTATTAAAAGCCAAAAACTCAGATCTAACATTAAATAGTATCCAATAATAATTATTCCTTGCTTTTCAATAGGGGTGACAGGACCTTCCGGTGTACCTGGACCACCTGGTAGTCCAGGATTTGATGGTCAGCCTGGGCAGAAAGGAGAAGCTGGTCCWTTTGGTCCCCCAGGTAAGTCCATGTATTCTTCAAAGACTTGACTCCTTCATGGAAAARTAACATTATATTAGATGTGAATGTATCTAATTTTGCTTCTTTAGTTATGTAGGGAGAGAGTACTGCTATCTTCAGAAATAAAAGGAGCCTCTCTGTGTTGTAGGGCCCAGAGGATTCCCTGGTCCACCTGGCCCTGATGGCTTGCCTGGAGCAATGGGCCTGCCAGGGGCACCGTCTGTTGCTCATGGCTTCCTTGTTACCAGACACAGTCAAACCATTGAAGAGCCATCGTGTCCCTTTGGAACAAGGCTGATTTACCACGGCTACTCCTTGCTTTATGTACAAGGCAATGAAAGAGCACATGGCCAAGATCTGGGTAAGAGACCAAATTAGGATTCAATTAGAATTCATTACAAACTAAATATTCCTCTCATTTGTAGAATTGTATTGAACAAATGTGTGTAATTACTCTGACCCAGACTAGGCATCCCAGAACAAGGCAGATTCACCACACTGAATACAACAGCTAATTACTGAGGTGGCTAGTGGGGTCTGGGCAATCTKATGTAGCTGGGTTTGCTCAGCCTTAGCAGATATTTATGGGGAGGCCTTTATTGCAATCTGCAGCTCTCTACAGGGATGGAAGAGAGGATATAGTCCCTTCTCAGAGGGACAGAAGTGACAGAAGCAGCAATGGACACAAGTGTGAGACACATTTCAGTGAAATATAAATAAACACTTTTTAATCATGCTGGTGGTCAACCATTGGAACAGAGCCTCAGAGAGGTGCTTAAATTTCTTGTCTTTGGAGATCCTCAAAACTCAACTAAAACTAGAYCCAAACAACCAGATCAAACTGTCAGGGCAGTAGGATAGATAACTTCTAGAGGTGTATTCCAACCTAATGTATTCCATAATTCTGCAGGCAAGTCTGGATTACGCCTTGCCTTTTCCTATTCCTTCCTCATGAAGATAAGAGAAGTCACTTCCTCTGAGAGAACTGGACCCTCCAGAGCAAGTGTTCTCTGCTTTTTTGGTTGCTCCTGGAAATAATTGTTAGGCAGTTGGCAGTGGTTTAACTAAACTATGTTAAATAACCTTTCACTTAACATTTCAGGCACGGCAGGAAGCTGTCTTCGCAAATTTAGTACCATGCCTTTCTTATTCTGCAATATCAACAACGTCTGTAATTTTGCRTCAAGGAATGACTACTCCTACTGGCTGTCTACTCCTGAACCCATGCCAATGAATATGGCTCCTATCACTGGTGATAATATCAGACCATTCATCAGCAGGTATGGTATTAGTTCTGCTATATTTGTAAAGTGAAAAAGCCTGTGGAAACAGCATAGGGTACTTTATTTTTCTGGATAGGGCTTTTAATGTGTATGTATTTATTTCCTGCCTTTAAATTTRAAATTTGAATTCTTTTGATGAAACATTTCAAAGTGTGTATGTTTTCAGTTTAGACTTTGATCAAAAATAAATCCATATTGGGAAAAACCCAAACAAATAGAGTAGTCTAGTTTGAGTATAATTGAAATGAAAAGATTTACTTTGAAATGTTGTCTTGCAAAAGCTATGATGTGCTTTGAAGGAGAAAAAGTTTTGCATTTTTTCACARTTCTTGTCCAAAACACTTCTGGTTTTTGTCTAGCTATAGCTAGAAGCTTTTTAGGGCTCAGTTTCCTTTTGCTTGAAAATGGTACAATTTTTATCTTACTGTAGACTGCCAGGCTTCTTCCATTGTTTCGGGCATTCTGCTTGAATACAGCCATTATTGTCTGAATTGAAGGAAACAATTGCAAAATCAATCATTTATTTTAATAATTCCAGATTCCCAGCTAGTGTAAAGAATGGTGCTCATATCAGAGACATATCTACATTTCATCAATGCAACTTTTGGTCCATTTTAAATTCTAAGGCCATTAAAAAGCTCTCCTGGCATAATATATCCAGTGCTGAAGGCAGAGTTGTATCAAAAGTTGGGCAAACTGCCCCMCAGTTAAATGTGAATCTGACAAGGGAATCCTCGACTTACAGCTGAAGTGATAATCATTAGATATAGGCATTGCTATCCTTTCTGTCATTGCTCCTAATCTRTATCAGCTCCTGCTGATCCCTTTTCCAGTCAGATTTAGTGAATGGGAATAGAGATTGYTGGTAATGAGTTCTCAGGTACATCCAAGAGAAAGGACAATCCAAACCATCAGTAGGTTGTAGTCTGGACATCTTGGATGTTCAAAAGCTTTTTGGCTCTACTGGAAAAATGATGTCAAAGTGTTAATTTGATATTTATTTTGTATAATGGATCCATTTTGTATCTGCAGTTGGACTTACTGCAGTAAGTATTCTTACTTTTGGTTTAGTGCCAAAGAAATTGGTGTGTCTTGAAAATGAACRGGCAGATTGAGGACAAGATTCTCAAGAGAGGCTACAACTTTTGTTGGTCTTAAATTTTTGGTTGTTCTTTGCTTGTAAATGGAAGGAGCTTGACTTTCAGAAAAATTCAAATTACCAGCTTTTGAAATTCATATTACTTTTATGCCATCCCATACCATGCACCCAAAATAGCCTGTAACAGTCATGTTTTAAACTCTTGCCAAAGGAGGTACGAACCAGTGCTTTGCCTTATACCTGTGGAGTAGCCTTTGCACCATAAAAATGCATGTGTGTATATGTATGTACATTTGTGTTTGTGTGTGTGTGTGCTTATGTGTTTTTCTCTGTTTAGCCACAGCAATGAGTGACAGTTGTAGCACTCMTTTTGGAAAGCTAGCAAAGAATCTGAAATCCTCTTCTTTCAATTATTTTATTAGTTGATGCTTTTTAGCCAACAGTTTTCCCTGTCCCAAAGTTGAAAATGTGTAGAAGTGTCACTTGCTGCCTTGTGTCACAGGACATGTAAGGCCTTCTACTGAAATACCAGAAATCTCTTGAAGCAAAGCAGAGCTCCAAGAATAGAGGCAGCTTTACATTCCTTCTTTTAACTTACTCTTTCATTGATGTGTTTCTTAAAATAACTCTCTTGCTTCTGCACTAAAGATGAAGGCAGTAGGTATGAAAGCAGTCTTCACTAGGCAGAAATAGAAGGCTTTCATTCTGAATTCCTTTGCTTCTCTGCGTTTTCCAGAATCCAGCTTAATCCGTTTTGCACTTGGTTCTTTTCGCTGCTCTGATAACAGGAATCAGACTGTTTAGTTTTGAATAATTTTCATAATTGCTCACTGCAGCAGTCATTTGCAGAGTTGTACAAGAAAAAAATTGATTATATCTACCAAATTTCTTATTACCAGCCCCCATATTACAATTCCAGCCCGACTCATGGTTTTTTACCATTCTCCGGTGAGGGCATGATTGGTCATTGGATTATTCAGTAACCTAGCAGTTCTGAGACATGAGGAATTTATCTAAAGTAAATGAACTGGTGCTGCATGCCTTGCTGAAGAATTGCTTTGAAGTTTGTTGTTTAAGTTACTTTGCTAGCAATCTCTTAGTGGAGATACAGACCACAAATATAAATAAGAAACACTTTCAAGGAAAATGCATGGGAAAGAGTCTGCATTAGATTAGATTGACAGTGATTGCCTTTGTAAGACATTTTCCAGAGAGATGGCTTTTTCTCTGAAGGCCGGGGCTCAGAMATGAAATTTGTTTCTGATCACAGTAAACCACTTCTAAGTGATACTTGCTGAGTTTGGCTCTTTGCCTCCCATATTCATGAAATTGAGCACTTTTAGAAACTACAGTGCAAATGGGTCTACAAAAAACATACATGTAAATATTCAGATAAGAGGTCTCTTGTTCTCTTCTAAAGGGRAAGCTAATAGGAATAAGACTTAACAGTTGAACTATCTCTAAGTAAGGAAGAAATTAAAGTTAACAAAAGAAATCAGAAATTAACAAAAAAGCAAAAAGAACCAGTTGGCTATTTTTCYAGATGAAATGTGATTTTCCTTTGTTTTTGAACATTGCAACATTTTATTTTTTATTTCAAGATTCCATAAAGAGAGTAACTTCTGAATAGAGAAGTATTAATCCTTAGGTGCATGAGCTCATTCATGCCTTGGTCTTTCTAGATGCTCTGTGTGTGAAGCTCCTGCTATGGTAATAGCTGTTCACAGTCAAACAATTCAAATACCACCTTGTCCTGAAGGCTGGAGTTCACTTTGGATTGGTTACTCCTTTGTCATGGTAAGTGCACTGGGAYATACTCTGAGCTGAGCAAAGCATTTGCTTCAGGATTTTGATCTATGGAAAGTTAATATCTGACCCGGTCACTTCAGGCTTTAGGWGAGCATTAGACCTCCACCCTTTCTAGTGACTTCAGAAAGAATCTGGTGATTTTCCCAGGTGAGGTCTGTGCATGGCCTGAGACACAGCATGGACCCAGACTGTTAGCACTTGGCAGTGGGAGAGAGACCACTGTGGTGTGGGGTGGGAATGGGGTTAAGCTGTTCAGATAAAAGCTGTACCTGTCCTTACGCCTTCTGGGCCAAGGTCCAKTGCTGCAATGTTGCTTACATAGAGATAGCTTAGGTCCTGCTCTGTCCTGAAGGATTTCTGTACATACAGCTGCCCTGAAATTAATGTTGCTGCTATGTCGTGCTGCTGTAAAGTGAGCGAATCCAATGACATCTCTGTAGCCTTCATCTCCACCTTCTTGCTCCTCTTTGAGCTGAGCAACAAAACAGCAGAGGGACAGAACAGAGARCAAGGAGAGAAGTGTGAAGAAATAYTTGTGCGRGAGAGTTTATTGATGTTGTAGCAGAAGAGGTAAAGAGTCCCTCTCTTTTGCATTTTTCTAGCACACCAGCGCTGGTGCAGAGGGCTCTGGCCAGGCCCTGGCGTCCCCTGGTTCCTGCCTAGAGGAGTTTCGCAGCGCTCCCTTCATTGAATGCCATGGCCGGGGCACCTGCAATTACTATGCAAATGCTTACAGCTTCTGGCTTGCCACTATAGAAAGGAATGAGATGTTCAAGTAAGTTATTTTTTTAATTATTTATTTATCACTCTTTGAGATTGAGTTGAACTTTACCACTGAAGAAAAGAAGTATTGTTTAAATGTAATGTTCAAAGTGGTTCAACCCTGGTTCAAATGCTGGCTGTCCACCAGTGCAGTTAGTTTATGTAGTTGATTATTTTCACAACAGAAAGAAAAAAAAAATAATAGCATTTAGGGGAATTAATGAATATCATCAGTTAGTGTTTCCAATGTGTCCTTTGTACATTGTATTTTGCTTTTTAGAATAATCTAATGATGTTCACAATACCACTAAGTTTGGCTATTACCACTGAGTGGTAACTGGGRTAGGCTGACATACTGGTCGAAATTAGATTAGAATATAACATTTCCTGTAATGGATGTTAACATATAATAGAACCACTTTCAATTAGTACAAGCACTGAACTGAGTTGAACCTTATTTACCTTTTCTATTATTTGCCTTTTCCTAATGTTAGAGGAAGTATGTTTGAGTAAAATGAAGCTGGTGGCATGTAGGCTTTGTTCTGGTCTCCTGCACATAAGTATTTTTCAACACAGGCTAATTTGCTGTATATGGATTTTATTAATATTTTACCATATAGATCAGTTCCCATGTCTGCATGGCTTAACTGGTCAGCACCCCAGTGTTASTGGATACTCCTCTGGAGTGCGGGCAGGCACCCTCTTCCACTACAGACCTGACTGCTGCTGCTGTTACCCTTTATTTCTTCACATCTTCTAGGTCTGTGAATGCTGCCTTGCCTGTCTCAGAATGAAGCAGGTTATTTAGCCAGTTTTCCCTGTTTATCAGATAGTTGTCAACAGAGTAGGTAGAAAAACTACTGAGTATCACTGAGGGGCTGTGATAATCTCATCAACCAGAAAAACTACTACCAAAACTACCCACCATGCTGGGGTAAGCCCGGGATCCCTAGGAAAGAGGAACGCTGGTCAGACAAAAATTTAGAGTGAGCACTCTCTCTAAAAGTGAGCACTCTCTCTAAAAGTGAGCACTTTCCATTCATTGAGTCCTACCCAGAGACCTCTCAACTTCATACCCTTGTCTGGCTACACACTATGGCTCAGATTAATAAAATAATCCCAGATCAGGGCATCTGCCCTGCTATCATAAATCATAAATACTCCTAAATTTCCTGTAAACTCATAATTGTTTTTAATGAAAAGCATTGAATGCAAGCATGCTTTTGTCTGAAAATGATTTCTTTCTAGTTGCTAGGAGTAATTCCTTATCATAGGTTAGAGACTAAAGGCTTTGGTTTGTGTTTCTATATGGCATCACATAATTTCTTTTGCCAACTTTTCATTTTTCTTTAAAGTCAGAAATTAGCAGAAACTCATGAACAGTCAAATGTCAGCTTCTTTGCCTGATTTTATTACCCAAATTCTACATTGTTTTCAAACTGCTGCTTTAACAGTGTTTTAAAATGAGGAAATGTTCTGCCTCATGAAAGAACTGAATTCTTCAGGTGCTGTAAGTGTGTGATGTTTAAAACTAATCAAGTGATTACGTGCTGGAGAACTTAGGAACACCTTCTTAATTCAGGATGGGCTGGAAGAAGGACTTGCATTTGAAGTTGATGTTGTCAGTTATAAATCTGGAAAGTGTCTGTTTGTGTCAACAATTGTTAATGGGTCTTTTAATTTCTTTCTCTCCAACAGGAAACCGACTCCCTCAACTTTGAAAGCAGGGGATCTACGCTCAAATGTTAGCCGTTGTCAAGTCTGTATGAGACAAACATAATGACTTTTGAATTTCAACTAATTTCACACAATATGGTGCTATTCGTTTAACAGCAATGAAGCCTAGACATATATCATATGTACCTCATTGTTGTCCAATATGAAAACAGTAAAGTGCCTTTTAGGAACTTGCATAACTAACACACACTGCTTTACTGGCCCTGTCCTTGCTAAAGAAGAAGAGAGACAACAAAGATAAGCTTCAAATGTTGACATGCCAAATGGCACTTTTGATCAAAGTATATGTATTTTTTATATAAATGCAATGCACTGATAGAATTAAAAGTCAGCATTTATCCAGAAAAAAATGCAAAGGTGCTAGGAGGTATGCAGTTCTGCCTTATACTGTTTGACCCCCCTTTCTCATTCTTGTATTATATATTTAGATTCATTTTTCTTCCCCAGATAAGTTTGTTACCGTTATCTAGGTGCCTTAAAATCCCAGACTCTTGGGTATGTACTTATTGTTCTTGTACAAAGAAATACTAATGTAAAAAAGAGGTTTGGGATTACAGACTGTGGTTAAGCAACATGTAACCATCTTTTCACAACATAGAGTGCCATCCTGCAAATCCTTGCTTCTGTTTGTAGCCTTTGGTGCTGTCGGTTTTAATGGGTCTACATCTGGAAGAGATTGCCAAATTGGCTTCACAAATAGGCATGTAAGTGTTTCTGCTAAGTTGGTACTATGCAGCTTCTTTGTGCAGTAGAACAAACTTTCCTGTGGAATAAAGAATGATCCAGCAATGGTCAAGAAAAAAWATATATATAAATATTTTAGTAATTTATATAGATATCAACCATTAGGCAAATCAAGTTCTGAATTTATAATTTCAAAAAGAAGCTTACAAATTTTTTCTTCTTTTCAGTGTCATGAATTAGGTGTTAAATGCCAAAATATGATGTGAAATGTTCGTTTTACATAGGCCATTTCAATGCTGAAGTTGCAGAGACTGAACCCAGGTTAATAGTTATTTGTGTTTATAATAGTAAATCCTGCTTTAAGCTTATAGTCTTTATTCTGTATTTAATATTTTTCAGGGTTTTAAACACACTCACACACTGAATGACTTGATTTTGAAAAGTGTAAGGCCTTAATTTTGTGAATATTGTGCCAAAAAATTCTTCAAAGTGGCCTCAGAAATACTTCTAAAGAATTTCTATGCAATGATACCATTGTTTGAGCACGTCTGTGTCCAGAAATGTTTTATGGACTATTACCATGCAAATACCAAAAGATTTTTGCAAATGCCAAGGCCTTTGTGTAATTTCTTACATGTGTATKTCTTAAGAATTCAAGTTTGTAATAAAACTATTTGTGTAAAAAAAATAAGAAGAAAGGAAGAAGTTTTTACTAATTTGTTATTAGCATTCATTTGCAGAAATGAATTCATTTTTAATAAGCCACCAATAAATGCACAAGCTTGATGCAATCYTAGATGATTTTTGTTTTGCACATCTTGCAGATGTACAAAGCATCTTCTAAAGTGGGAAACAGGGCACCTCTGTTGTTATCTTGTAAGAACTGAAATTGATAGATGAAACATGAGAAATGGCTATTACTGAAATATGCTTGATATGAACAAATTACAAAAATCTGCTAACTTCATCTCAGCTCATGGGAATCAATCAAGTTATGCACGTTTTTCACTRTTCCTTTGAATTTTTCTTGCGCAAATCAGAACTGAATAATACAGGACAAAAATTAAAATATGTAATGTAGTTTTGCTTGYAAGTGGCAAGGGGAATCTTGGCTCTGGTTGAAGAGGAAATGGGCCATGCTATCTTTTTCCTTGGCAAAAGAAAATAATTTGTTAAARTTTTATGTTGTTTTCCCAAATTTGTTAAGACACTGCATGTGCTGCAGCTGTTCTGAACTTGGCTTTCACTTAAAGTCCTTCAGGACATTGACCAAATGTCTGAAGGCTCCTGGATAGAAGTTGGCTATTTCGTTTAGCAGYGATTCTTAACTCTCATGGAAGTTTTAACACTTGATAATTTTATTTATAAAAGACCAATCCTCATTAAAGTTCCTTGCTACTCTGTAAAATGACACAGTCTGGTTACATCTAGGCAGCCTCATGCAGGGTTTTCTAAAGTGACACTTGATATCCAGAAGAAGAGAAGACTATAAGGTGATTCTTYGTGGCATTTAGGAAAAATAAAGCAGATATTCAGTCTTCACCAACTCAGAGAATCAAAACTGCTGCTCACACGCTACAGCTTATCTCCTGGTCCCCTTCTAGGGGTTTAATTTGCTATGGTAAAATGGTCAAGCTAGACAGTAGAGTTGGTAAAGTCCTTTATGTATGTTTAAATCAGCTGTGTGTGTATGAACTCTTGTCTTCTCAACTGGGGGAATTTGAAAACAAAAACCTTCAAAAATTTTCGATAACTGCTTGAACTGTAGTTTGATGTTTTCCTTAACTAATAATAATTATTTATTCTGTTGCCTCCGTCTCATAAAATGACCTAAACCATTCTCATGCTAAAGAGCTATTTCTTCTTAAATCAGTCAGTAAACTTTTCGGTGCTTATTGAATATTAGTCAGATCTTCTGAAAATGTGTGAATATTAGATTTTGATACCTGGGCGAGGAAGAGCCCATGTGAAAAACTGACTTACTTTCAAAAATCTCAAGTACCCCMTATTCAGTCATTTATGGTGAGTGTTGTGGCTGTAGTACAGTTCATCGTGTGAACTGGCAAGTGCAAATACATTATTCAAATTGTCTTGCAGAGGCTTCAATTTCAGGAGAAAATTGTTGAGTGCAGTACTTGAAGAGTTGCTGTCATGACCCAAATAAATACATTTCTGAAACAGCAGGTGGTGCCCTTGCTCTCTTTGTGGTAACACTGGGACGGACAACTTTACACTAACAAATACCTTGGTCTATASTCTGCTAACATGACTCTCTTGACTAAATGACTGTTTTCCCATGTCTCCATCCCTATTCTGACATGTTCTAGTCACCAGCAATTTTCCTTTTGAAATGGGAATGGAGTATTTCAGGTAAAAAAAAAACAAAAAAACAACAACTCTATACATATTGCAAAATAAAAGAAGAATATAATTAAATGAATCAATATATATTTTGAAACAAATGATCTCTTAGCCTGTGTGTCTTTTCTGATAAATGTACATTCAGTTTATATCTCTTATCCATTTCATAGTGCTAACTTCCTTGATGAAATACACTTTTTTCTGTGTAACAGGACCCCTGAGAGCAATATTCCCCATACTAGACTCTCAGAAAAGTGATTGTATTTTCATGACTGAAATTGTAAAGCTCTATGACTTTTTGAAAATTCCTTTCCTGCCTTTCGTGTTTTCCAAATCTGGAATTATCTGCACTGGCTGCATATGGTGAAACATGAGCATGGGGCCAGGCTTGTGAGTCTGAGACCACCAACCAAATAGAAAATACAGCACCTGGCCCAAAGAAAGACCACTGAGCAGTTGAAATGGCAGCTGAGTGTCTGCCTGTGTCTCCATCCCTGACTCTGTAAAGGTGGTTGGCCATGTCTGCACTGGGACTTTTGGAAGGAGACTGGCAGCACTTTTCCAGAGGTTGCAGTGGAGCTTGTTTCTCTGCTGGTCATGGCATGGCAGYGGTGTGCTGCCCACTGCATTTCCACCTCTTTGTACAGAATTTACCTTTCTTAAGGTCTTTACATTCTGAATTAGATAATGGTGAGAGCATGAGAGACTAGGGTGGATCTTTAAAGGCTTATTTCAGGCTCAGACAAATGCTGAGACCTGTGATGGATGGTATGGGATATAATTAATCAYTATTAAGAAAAGAAGTCTGCAACAGCTACATGGAAGTGCTCAGCCTGTCTGTTTCAAAGGTAAGATGGTAGAGAGAAGGAAATCATTCCACTCATCAATTAGGTACAGAATAGTATGAAATGGATAATAATTGTGAGTTTGTAATATTGAGGATGTCTATACAGCATAATTACAAATTTTAAAAAGGTACACAAACTTACTTTTAGCTCTAACAGCTAAACAAGAAGTGCACGTTCTTTGTGAAAGATATATTAACAGAACAACCTCAAAAAATTTTCTGGAAGAATAATCTTTAAACCATTCTCCTTCTTCAGAGTGTCAGAAGAAAGTCCTTCCAAAAAAGTGCAGAAGGGGGTGTGTGGGTTTTGGCTATTTCTCTCTGGCAAACAATAAGCTTGTTGTGTTTCTTGAGGTGTTAATACCTGTGGGAGGATAAATCACTACTACTTCTCATGAACACAGGAATGCTTCTATTGTAAAGATATTTTACCCAGTCAGGCTTACTGACACCACCTTCTCCCTTCAGCTCCCACTGTAAGAGGATGATACTCAGAGCTGAATATTCTTACTTTTCAATGTTGCTTTGTAAAGATACATTCCTTTTCAGCTTCTTATTGTCTTTAAATCAGAGAACAGAATATAAACATTAAAAAGATTTAAAAATGTTTGAATCTTTTACATATGTTAGAGAACTGCTTTGTTTTTGGTTTTTTTTTTTTCCCTCTGGCTATATGCGGTCAGCTACATTTATGTGTGCAGAGGACAGAAGACTTGACAGAGTGAAAGTTATAGATGGAACATGATCACTTGATGCTCTGTCAACTCCTGTCTCGCCTAAGAAAACATGTTAGATTTCATGCCGGATCGTGGCAGGATTCATTTGTCATCTCAACCCCATGAAGTTCAATTTACACGGTAGTAAATAAACATGTAAAGTGTCTTGGGTAGGAGAGAATCCTTGTAAACCAGTCTAAAGAGCATTGATCAAACCTTTTTGTTATTCTTAGTGCACACCTTTCAAAGCAGTGTGACCCATGGTAAGTTTTTGCTAGAATGTACCTCTCAGTCTTGCTCCATAGTGCTCATTTCTCACCATCGGTTCCTGGAAGAGCTTCAAAGCAGAGAGAGCGAGAACACGCKCGGTATTATCTTCTGCCAAAGCTTTTGTTATCTTTGTGGGCATAGTAGCTGGCAGTGGAGGATGTTCTCGTCTTCCTATTTCCTCTTTGTAATTATAGYGGCATTTTTTCCAGCCTAATTTTGGACATGAACCTGTTGGAGAGATGTGATCAAAGTGTCAACAAAATCACAGGGAGTTGAAATGCAGTCACATGAATCCCACGTCAGGAATTGTTTCTGTGTATTGCTTTCATTAATGTGTGCGGGGATCCCCACAGAAACACTGAYTCCCAGGGCAGTCTCAGTGTGCATCATTTTATAGTTATGTTGAAATTCACCTCCTTTTTTTCTGGCATGGGTGTGTTCCAGTGTCTGTGGGAACGCTGGCCAGTAAGAAGGTGAGACCCAGACAGAAGTGAATGAAGACAGYGAGCTCAACATCTACAAACAAAATTACCATTTGCTCCCACTTCCATGTAGACTTACTGCAACTTTTTCACAGATTTTTTTTTTTTTTTTAACTACCCTTGAGCAACTGGGAACTGCCAAGTGTCTCTGYTCAATGCTAATACTATCCAGGCCTTTTGGCATTGTCCCTCAACTGAAGAARGGACCTAGCCCAGGGCAGTAAAAGAGACACCCTTATTCTCAGCCTTTGTTTTCCCAATTAAAA